>NC_084616.1:69380580-69680580 GCF_033978795.1 Nerophis ophidion | reverse complement strand
ACTATGTTAGATCCACTATGGACTGGACTCCCACTATTATGTTAGAACCACTATGGACTGGACTCTCACTTTTATGTTAGATCCACTATGGACTGGACTCTCACTTTTATGTTAGATCCACTATGGACTGGACTCTCACTACTATGTTAGATCCACTATGGACTGGACTCTCACAATAGTATGTTAGATCCACTATGGACTGGACTCTCACTACTATGTTAGATACACTATGGACTGGACTCTCACAATAGTATGTTAGATCCACTATGGACTGGACTCTCACTACTATGTTAGATACACTATGGACTGGACTCTCACAATAGTATGTTAGATCCACTATGGACTGGACTCCCACTATTATGTTAGATCCACTATGGACTGGACTCTCACTATTATGTTAGATCCACTATGGACTGGACTATCACTATTATGTTAGAACCACTGTGGACTGGACTCTCACTTTTATGTTAGATCCACTATGGACTGGACTCTCACAGTAGTATGATAGACCCACTATGGACTGGACTCTCACTATTATGTTAGATCCACTATGGACTGGACTCTCACAATAGTATATTAGATCCACTATGGACTGGACTCTCACTACTATGTTAGATCCACTATGGACTGGACTCTCACTTTTATGTTAGATCCACTATGGACTGGACTCTCACTATTATGTTAGATCCACTATGGACTGGACTCTCACAGTAGTATGATAGATCCACTATGGACTGGACTCTCACTATTATGTTAGATCCACTATGGACTGGACTCTCACAATAGTATATTAGATCCACTATGGGCTGGACTCTCACTACTATGTTAGATCCACTATGGACTGGACTCTCACTATTATGTTAGATCCACTATGGACTGGACTCTCACTTTTATGTTAGATCCACTATGGACTGGACTCTCACTTTTACGTTAGATCCACTATGGACTGGACTCTCACAATAGTATGTTAGATCCACTATGGACTGGACTCTCACTTTTATGTTAGATCCACTATGGACTGGACTCTCACTTTTATGTTAGATCCACTATGGACTGGACTCTCACAATAGTATGTTAGATCCACTATGGACTGGACTCTCACAATAGTATGTTAGATCCACTATGGACTGGACTCTCACTTTTATGTTAGATCCACTATGGACTGGACTCTCACTTTTATGTTAGATCCACTATGGACTGGACTCTCACAATAGTATGTTAGATCCACTATGGACTGGATTCTCACTACTATGTTAGATACACTATGGACTGGACTCTCACAATAGTATGTTAGATCCACTATGGACTGGACTCTCACTACTATGTTAGATCCACTATGGACTGGACTTTCACAATATTATGCTAGACCCACTCGACGTCCATTGCATCCGGTCTCCCCTAGAGGGGACGGGGGTCACCCACATCTGCGGTCCTCTCCAAGGTTTCTCACAGTCATTCCCATTGACATCCCACAGGTTGTGATTTTTTTCCCTGCCCTTATGTGGGATCTGAACCGAGGATGTCGTTGTGGCTTGTGCAGCCCTTTGAGACACTTGTGATTTAGGGCTGTATAAATAAACATAGATTGATTGATTGATACTTTTATTAGTCGATTGCACAGTTCAGTACATATTCCGTACAATTGACCACTAAATGGCAACACCCGAATAAGTTTTTCAACTTGTTTAAGTCGGGGTCGACGTTAATGAATTCATGGTACAAATATATACTATCAGCATAATACAGTCATCACACAGGTTGATCATCAGAGTATATACATTGAATTATTTACATTATTTACAATCCGGGGGGTGGGATGAGGAGCTTTGGTTGATATCAGTACTTCAGCCATCAACAATTGCATCAACAGAGAAATGGACATTGAAACAGTGTAGGTCTTATTTAGTAGGATATGTACAGCCAGCAGAGAACATAGTGAGTTCAGATAGTATAAGAACAAGTATATACATTAGAAGTACATTTGATTATTTACATTAGGTTATTTACAATCCGGGGAGATGAGATGTGAATGGAGGAGGGTATTAGTAAAGTGTTGAAGTTGCCTGGAGGTGTTGTTTTAGAGCGGTTTTGAAGGAATATAGAGATGCACTTACTTTTACACCTGTTGGGAGTGCATTCCACATATATGTGACATAGAAAGAGAATGAGTTAAGACCTTTGTTAGATCGGAATTTGGGTTTAACGTGGTTTGTGGAGCTCCCCCTGGTGTTGTGGTTAAGGCGGTCATTTACGTTAAGGAAGTAGTTTGACATGTACTTCGGTATAAGGGAGGTGTAGCGGATTTTATAGACTAGGCTCAGTGCAAGTTGTTTTACTCTGTCCTCCACCCTGAGCCAGCCCACTTTGGAGAAGTGGGTTGGAGTGAGGTGTGATCTGGGGTGGAGGTCTAAAAGTAACCGGACTAGCTTGTTCTGGGATGTTTGGAGTCTAGATTTGAGGGTTTTGGAGGTGCTGGGGTACCAGGAGGTGCAAGCGTAATCGAAAAAGGGTTGAATGAGAGTTCCCGCTAGAATCTTCAAGGTGCTTTTGTTGACCAGAGAGGAGATTCTGTAGAGCATGGGTGTCAAACTCTGGCCCGCGGGCTAAATCTGGCCCGCCGTGTAATTTAATTTGGCCATTGAGGCAATATCAATTTAGCATTAGAGCTGGCACGCCGGTGTTATACAGCGTCTGTGGCGCTGTATAACACCGCATTCACCGCTAATACTCATACTTGCCAACCCTCCTAATTTTCCTGGTAGACTCCCGAAGTTCAGTGCCCCTCCCGAAAATCCGAAAACCATTCTCCCGAATTTCTACCGATTTCCACCTGGACAACTATATTGGGGGCGTGCATTTAAGACACTGCCTTTAGCGTTCTCTCCAACCTGTCGTCACGTCCGCTTTTCCTCCATACTAACAGCGTGTTACATAATATTTGTGCCTTTTACACACACACACGCACAAGTGAATGCAACACATACTTGGTCAACAGCCATACAGGTCACACTGAGGGTGGCCGTATAAACAACTTTAGCACTGTTACAAATATGCGCCACACTGTGAACCCACACCAAACAAGAATGACAAACACATTTCGGGTGAACATCCGCACCGTAACACAACAGAATAAATACCCAGAACCCCTTGCAGCACTAACTCTTTCGGGAAACTTCCAGCAAACTGACTAATAATTAACATTTTATTCATGCATTTTCTCTTGCTACTTCAAGGCTTGAATGTTTGGTTCATTCATTATTGTTATTTTATTATTAGCTTGTGGAAAAAATTTAATATTTACCTCAGATGATTGCAAATAGAAAAAAAGGTATAACATTTTTATTAACATTTTATTTGCTATGCCATTGATATTTTTTAAATTATTATTATAATTTTTTGAAACTGGATTTTGCATGTCACTAAAGTTATATAAGCCTTGCTTGTTCAATATTTAATGCAAAACTTCTTTGAGTCCCTATTAGAAGGTTAATTTGTTCAACCTTAGCCCTTTGTTCCGTTTAAAATTTTGGCCCACTCTGTATTTGAGTTTGACACCCCTGCTGTAGAGGAATCTCGTTCTTTGGTCGACCTTTTTTATTACCTTAGTAGCCATTTTATCAAAGGAAAGATTAGCCTCTAGAATGGAACCTAGGTAGGTGATCTCATCTTTCCTGGTGATAACAATGTCACCCACTTTTATAGTGAAGTCACTTACTTTCTTAAGGTTGATATTGGACCCAAATAGGATGGATTCCGTTTTACCTAAGTGTATGGATAGCTTGTTGTCAAGATGCGGCATCTTTATAATAGTTACCTATGGGCTAGAGTCGACCCAATTCCCAATTCATGTCGCTCAAACCGCTTAGCACAGGGGTGCCCATTACGTCGATCGCGGGCTACCAGTCAACCGCGGGGGGTGTGTCAGTCGATCTCCAGCCAGGCTTTTAAAAAAAATAGACCTAAAAATTAGTGATCATCAATCTTCACCAAGATGTCACTTAAATGACATTCACGGTACCGGAGGGTCTTGTGAGATGACGCTGGCTGCTGCAAGATCATTATTATGAAAATAGGACCGAGAGGAAGGCGAGAAACAGTTTTTATTTCAACAGACTCTCGCGCCGTACCTTCCGTCAAAACTCTAAAGGCCGACTGCACATTTCCTATCTTCACAATAAAAGCCCTGCTTCATGCTACCTGCGCTAACTAAATACAGAGTCTCGGAAAACTGGCGTGCACAAGCGATCCCTCAGAAAGCTGGCGTGCACATCACTTGTGCACGCCAGCTTTCCGAGACTTTTATTTTGTTAGCGCAGGCAGCATGAAGCAGGGCTTTTATTGTGAAGATAGGAAATGTGCAGTCGGCCTTTAGAGTTTTGACGGAAGGGACGGCGCGAAAGTCTGTTGAAATAAAAAGTGTTTCTCGCCTTCCTCTCTGTCATTTTTTCATAATAATGAACTGGCAGCAGCCAGCGTCATCTCACAAGACCCTCGGGTGCCGTGAATGTCAATCAAGCAAGCTACGGAATTTGCCGCCAATGTTTTTCTTGTAAAGTGTATGGAAGCTGGATGAATTAGATGCCAAAAACCAACCACTCTCATGTGGTATTGTACAGAAAGGAGAACTTTTTTTTCTCCTCCATTTGAAAATGTGGGCGTTATCATCATTACTGTCTGATTCCAATCAATGCAAGTCATCAGAATCAGGTAATACACCAACTTATATTCTTGTCTTCGTGAAAGAAAGACATCTATATGTGTTACACATGCTTGTATTATCATTAAACACATTTAACAAAAATGTCTCTTTCATAAATAAATAAATATAAATGATATATATAAATGAGGTAGATCCCCTCGAGTTGGTCAATTGAAAAGTAGCTCGCCTGCAGAAAAAGTGTGGGCACCTCTTGCTTAGCAGAACCAAAACTTCGTCGGATATTTTCTACCCGGACCGTCCAAATTCGTAGCCTCTACTTATGACGTCATTTCCCATAATGCATTTCGACTAGCAGTGTTGCGCTCGACTGTGCTGAGCTCGATTAAGTCTGCTTTCTACCACATGGCGAGGTGTCTTCACTACATGACTGTTAGAAGCAAGCGTCTTTAACTTGTTATTCACCAGAAAAGTTGTAACCATGTCGCAGTTACAAGCCAGGTTTTACACGGAGAATCCAAGGTAAGTTATTTAACAAAACGTTCGATAAAAAAACCCCAAAGCTAGCTAGAGGATACATAGCTAAGTCTATTTAACTTACTTATGACCTCGGTCAGTGATTTTCAACCACTGTTCCGCGGCACATTAAGATACAGTCTGGTGTGCTGTTGGAGATGATCTAAGTTCACCTATTTGGGTTAAAAAAATGTTTTTGCAAACCAGCAAATTATTTGTTGTTGTTGAGTGTCGGTGCTGTTCGTAGCTTGGCAGAGTAACTGTGTTATAGTCTTCCATATCAGTAAGTGGCAACTGGTAGCGAATTGCTATGTAGATGTCAGAAACAGTGGGAGGCAGAGTGAAGGTAAAAACAGGTGTCGCATGCCAGCCATCTTCTTCCGCTTATCTGAGGTCGGGTCGCGGGGGCAGCAGCCTAAGCAGGGAAGCCCAGACTTCCCTTTCCCCAGCCACTTCGTCCAGCTCCTCCTGGGGGATCACGAGGCGTTCCCAGGCCAGCCGGGGGGAGATAGTCAGTTGAAGCATTTAAGTCTCACCTTAAAACTCATTTGTATACTCTAGCCTTTAAATAGACTACCTTTTTAGACCGGTTGATCTGCCGTTTCTTTTCTTTTTTTCCTATGTCCCACTCTTCCTTGTGGAGGGCGTCCAGTCCGATCCGGTGGCCATGGATGACGTACTGGCTGTCCAGAGTCGGGACCCAGGATGGACCGCTCGTCCAGAGTCGGGACCCAGGATGGACCGCTCGCCTGTGTATCGGCTGGGGACATCTCTGCGCTGCTGATCCGCCTCCGCTTGGGATGGTTTCCTGCTGGCTCCGCTGTGGACGGGTCTCTCGTTGCTGTGTTGGATCCGCTTTGGACTGGACTTTCGCGGCTTTGTTGGATCCACTATGGATTGAACTTTCACAGTATCATGTTAGACCCGCTCGACATCCATTGCTTTCGTCCTCTCCAAGGTTCTCATAGTCATCATAGTCACCGACGTCCCACTGGGTGTGAGTTTTCCTTGCCCTTATGTGGGCCTACCGAGGATGTCATAGTGGTTTGTGTTGTGGTTTGTGCAGCCCTTTGAGACACATAAGTAAACATTGATTGATAGTCTTCCCAACGTTTCCTGGGTCTTCCCTGTGACTTCCTACCAGTCGGACGTGCCCGAAACACCTCCCTAGGGAGGCGTTTGGGTGGAATCCTGACCAGATGCCCGAACCACCTCATCTGGCTCCTCTCGATGTGGAAAAGCAGCGGCTTTACTTTGAGCTCCTCCCGGATGGCAGAGGACAATTGCTTTGTAGAGGTCGGAAACAGTGGGAGGCAGAGTGCAGGTAAAAAATGGGGTCTCATGCCATCCGTCTTCTTCCGCTTATCTGAGGTCGGGTCGCGGGGGCAGCAGCCTAAGCAGGGACGCCCAGACTTCCCTCTCCCCAGCCACTTCGTCCAGCTCCTCCCGGGGGGTTTCCCGAAGCGTTCCCAGGCCAGCCGGGGGGAGATAGTCAGTTGAAGCATTTAAGTCTCACCTTAAAACTCATTTGTATACTCTAGCCTTTAAATAGACTCCCTTTTTAGACCGGTTGATCTGCCGTTTCTTTTCTTTTTTTCCTATGTCCCACTCTTCCTTGTGGAGGGCGTCCAGTCCGATCCGGTGGCCATGGATGACGTACTGGCTGTCCAGAGTCGGGACCCAGGATGGACCGCTCGTCCAGAGTCGGGACCCAGGATGGACCGCTCGCCTGTGTATCGGCTGGGGACATCTCTGCGCTGCTGATCCGCCTCCGCTTGGGATGGTTTACTGCTGGCTCCGCTGTGGACGGGACGGGACTTTCGCTGCTGTGTTGGATCCGCTTTGGACTGGACTCTCGCGGCTGTGTTGGATCCACTATGGATTGAACTTTCACAGTATCATGTTAGACCCGCTCGACATCCATTGCTTTCGTCCTCTCCAAGGTTCTCATAGTCATCATTGTCACCGACGTCCCACTGAGTGTGAGTTTTCCTTGCCCTTATGTGGGCCTACCGAGGATGTCGTAGTGGTTTGTGTTGTGGTTTGTGCAGCCCTTTGAGACACTAGTGATTTAGGGCTATATAAGTAAACATTGATTGATTGATTGATAGTCTTCCCAACGTTTCCTGGGTCTTCCCTGTGACTTCCTACCAGTCGGACGTGCCCTAAACACCTCCATAGGGAGGCGTTCGGGTGGCATCCTGACCAGATGCCCGAACCACCTACTCTGGCTCCTCTCGATGTGGAAAGGCAGCGGCTTTACTTTGAGCTCCTCCCGGATGGCAGAGCTTCTCACCCTATCTCGTTGCGAATTACTTTGTAGAGGTCGGAAACAGTGGGAGGCAGTGTGAAGGTAAAAACAGGTGTCTCATGCTATCCGTTTTCTTCTGCTTATCCGAGGTTGGGTCGCGGGGGCAGCACCCTAAGCAGGGACGCCCAGACTTCCCTCTCCCCTGCCACTTCGTCCAGCTCCTCCCGGGGGATCCCGAGGCATTCCCAAGCCAGCCGGGGGGAGATAGTCTTTCCAACGTGTCCTGGGTCTTCCCCGTGGCTTCCTACCAGTCGGACTAGGGCTGGGCGATATTGCCTTTTTTTTAATATTGCGATATTTTTAGGCCATATCGCGATATACGATATATATTACGATATTTTGCCCTGGCCTTGAATGAACACTTGATGCATATAATCACAGCAGTATGATGATTCTATGTGTCTACATTAAAACATTCTTCTTCATACTGCATTAATATATGCTACTTTTAAACTTTCATGCAGAGTGAAATCACAACTAAGTCAATCGACCAAAAGTGTATTTAATAAAGTTATTAAGCAATGGCACAAACATTTAAGTCATTTCCAAAACATAAAGTGCAAGATTTTCACAGATATATTAAGTGTCAAATAAAAATGAGCTGCATAATAGAAAATCAAATAGTATTTGTCCTTCACTATGTAGTATGTTAATAAGGTTATGAAATTCTCTTCATTCTCTAGCGAGTGCCTTTTCAAATGATGCTACATTATAGCAGTAATGCTACTTTTTATAGCAACGCTTTTTCCCCACACTTGACAAATTACGGTTGTCTGTTCGACATATTCCCACTTGAACCCGAACCACCGCTAGACGATGGAAACCCTGCTGTTTTTCTTCGGAATTAAGTCTTCTTTCATTTGTTACCAGATCCGGACCTTCTTTCTCGTACGGCTACGTTAGCAGTTAATGTTAGCCACACCACTACCTCTCTTTGCGGGGCGAGGGCGTGTATGTGATATGACAGTTGTCACGTATGTAAGAATGTGCGCCTGCTTGTCTGTAAGAAGGAGACACACGAAAGAGCGAGGAGAGCCTGAAGTGTACGCCCACAGCTAAAAGTCCTGCGTGAGAACGTATACTCGAATATTACGATATAGTCATTTTCTATATCGCACAGAGACAAACCCGCGATATATCGTATATATGGATATATAGAATTCAAAAAAATTCTTGAATATGTTTATGAAAAACAAGGATATGTCGCATATATCGATATATCGCCCAGCCCTAACAGAAACGTAGATCGACCGGTAAATTGAGAGATTTGCCTTCCGGCTCAGCTCCTTCCTCACCACAACGGATCTATACAGCGTCCGCATTACTGAAGACACCGCACCGATCCGCCTGTCGATCTCACGATCCACTCTTCCTTCACTTGTGAACAAGAATCCGAGGTACTTGAACCCCTCCACTTGTCTAATGCTTAAAACAAAAATAAACAAAAGGTGAGTGCCCCTACAAAAAGGCATTGAAGCTTTGGGAAGGCAATGCAGAACGAAACTAAAACTGAACTGGCTACAAAGTAAACGAAAACAGAATCCTGGACGACAGCAAAGACTTACTGGGGAGCAAAGGCGGCGTCCACAATGTACATGACAATCAACAAAGTCCCCACAAAGAAGGATAAAGAAAACTCAAATATTATTGATTGCTCAAACACAGTAGATGCGGGAAATATCGCTCAAAGGAAGACATGAAACTGGGACAGGAAAATACCATAAAAGAGAAAACGACATCAAAATAGGAGCGCAAGACAAGGATTAAAACAATACATACTAGAAAACAGCAAAAAAACTCAAAACAAGTCACGCCGTGATGTGACAGGTCGTGACAGTACACCTACTTTGAGACAAGAGCTATAGTGATGCATGGTTTGTTATGGTTTAAAGTCATATCCAACAATTGCAACAAATTTTTACTGTCAACTGAGTTCAGTTTTTTAATGATTTCTGCTGGTGATGTGCCTCCAAACTTTTTCAATGCAAAAAATGTGCCTTGGCTCAAAATAGGTTGAGAAACACTGATCTAGGTAAACGAGAAACAATGTATGACCTCGTATTTACATTTAAATTGTGTAATTTATCTTTATGCATACTGTGGGGAACTGTAAGGACACATTTTGTTCCAGGTACGTCATCGATGATGTTCCGTTCTCCATCCTGGCCAGTTCTGAAGTTCAGGACCTCAGCATTCTCATCAACATGTTACTGGAGGCCAAAAACGGTTAGAAATGGCTTGATCTGCTATATATGTTATTTAGCATGTTTGACTAACATGTTCTGGTGCTTCTGTGGGTTTCCACTGCCTCAGCATCTCACACCAATGTGGAGTTTGACTTCCTGGTCAAGAGTCAGTTCCTGCGATCGCCGCTGTTCCAGCACATGGAAACAGAAGGCATATCAACGGTACGGCCGAGCCTGAGGGCGTCAGCAGTACTGTATTCATTCGGCTCTATCGTTCATGTTTGTTGTGTGTTTTGCAGGAAGAGGTTGTGGAGATCGAGTACGTGGAGCGGATCACGGCACCAGAACCTGAGGAGTGTATGATGCACGATGATTGGATCAGTGCCGTAGATGCAGATGCCGAATGGTAAGATGACACTGTCTCAGCTAGACAACAGTGAAGTACCATTAGTACTTTTAGTGACTTTTTCTGTGCCATAATGTGGCAGGATCTTGACCGGGTGTTACGACAAAACCGCCAGTATCTGGTCTTTAGAGGGCAAGGCTATGACCAAAGTGACTGGACACACAGATGTGGTCAAAGATGTTGCCTGGGTTAAGAAAGGTGAGGACATACAATTGTCTTTTTTGTTAAAAAATGTCTTGAATATGTTTTTGAAAAACAAGGATATGTTGAGCAGTCACTGATATTAATGCAGTGAAGGCCTCATTAAGCCCATAAGAACCCATACCAAAACAGTGTGCACTAGAGATGCGCGGTTTGCGGTCTCATCCGCGGAGTCCGCAGATAAACCGCGGGTCGGGCGGGTGGCGGTTGAACTATTCGGAAATATTTGATATACATGGTTCAGGGATCGGTATCCTTTACCATTCAAAGAGCCATTTAGGACCCGTGTCACAAAGCGAATTAGACAATAGGAGACGCAAACATTCTCTGGAATGACTGCCGGCAGTCACCCAGTTAATAAGTATTAGGGCGAGCTATGGAGCCATTGGCTTTGTCGCCTTCCTCAGCATGTACGATCTGCTTGTCAGTACAGTAACATGTTGCGTGTGGCTTCCGCAGACACACACACACACGACTGCAAGGCATACTGGGTGACACAGAGTACACTAATGGTTGTGATATAAACAATTTTAACACTCTTAGTAATATGCGCCACGCTGTGAAGCCACACCAAACAAGAATGACAAACACATTTCGGGAGAACATCCTCACAGTAACACAACATAAACGCAACACAACAAATACCCAGAATCCTTTGCATCCATGACAATTCCTGACTATTTTATACACCCCGCTAGCAGCAAACCCCTGGACAAGTCGCCTCCTCATCGCAGGGCCAACACAGATAGACAGACAACATTTACACTCACATTCACACACCAGCGTCAATTTAGTGTTGCCAATCCATCTATCCCTAAGTGCATGTTTTTGGTGGTAGGAGGAAGCCGGCCATTTATGTCGAAATAGCTTGTCTCCAAATTTCACATTTGCAGCTTCGTTTCGCTTTCGGCATCTGTCCACTTTGTTTCACCCTCTTCTTTGTGCTGGATTCAAGAAGCAGAAGTTTATCCTCTGTTCATTCGGGTTCAAAAAGATATGTTTATAGGGGTGTAACGGTACACAAACATTTTGGTTCGGTACATACCTCGTTTTAGGTGTTTACAGTTCGGTTCATTTTCGGTACAGTAAGAAAACAACAAACTATACATTTTTTGGTTAATTATATACCAAATTTGCAAAATCTTCCACCAAAAATATTTTTCTTAGTGGAATATGTGATGTGAATTCATAATAACATTGCTTTTGATTCAATATTATGTTTTGAGCAATGACAGTTTGAAAGAAAAAAAAATGCTTTGTTTTATTAGTCAGCATTGCAACTTTTTCTAAATTACATTTAACCCTCAAGCTTTTTTATTTCACTTTTGTTATGTTTTTGTTTATTTTAATAGTATTTTTAGAATTTGCCGTGGGCCTTTAAAACATTAGCTTAATGCCGCAAATGTCCTCCGGAGCACACTTTTGACACCCCTGCTATAGATAATAAAAAATTCAAATCTGATAAATCTATGGATAAAAAGCAGAGCCTGGAGACACATGCGTGTTTATCATAACTCTCTCGCTCTCGCTCTCTCTGTCTCTGCCCCTCCGTCATGAATGTTGCTGCGCGCACAACCCCTTCTAAACCCTGAATGTACATTGTTAATACACGCAACCATAATTCAAAATGCCTGATATTTGAAGCATTTAAGAAACTCCGCCTGGACAGCCCCGCAAATGAGGACATGTCCGGTGCAAAGAGGACGTATGGTCAGTCTATGCTAGCCGGATCGCTGCTAGCACCGGACATGTCCTCTTTTGCTAGCATGCTAGCAGTGATCGGGCGAGGATAGACTTTATTATCACTCTATGAAAAAGAGTTTCCTACTCTGATTTTAAAGTCTTTTTTTGCAGAAGGCCTGACTTCTCTGTTTTTGACTGCCTCGCTCGACCAAAACCTCATCCTGTGGGAGTGGAACTCTGAGAAGAACAAATTGGAGGCCAAGCATTGTTGCAGGGGACACACGGGGAGCGTCGACACGGTCGCCACAGACCCCACTGGATTGAAGGTATTTGCAGTATATCCAAATGTTATTTGTTTGTTTTTTTAGAAAGCAATTTTTTTATAGATACACTTAAATCTTGTTGCTTTCTTTCAGTTCTGCAGTGGCTCTTGGGACAAAATGTTGAAGATCTGGTCAGCAGGTAAATTACATAATTATCAAAAGAGTGCATAACTTTCAAGGTGGAACAATCCTAATTTGGATCTGTATTATGTAATCCATATATATCTGTTTCTTGCATATAACTGATTTTCGTCATCAAGAAACCTCATTTTAGTAGAGCAGTTGGGAAAACGTCAGGATCTTGCAATGTTAACATAACTGAAAACAATTATTCAGTGTTTCCTGCAGTATTGGAAAGTATTTGTGAGTGTAGGTTTAGAAGTAGTAGGGGGTTCCCCAACCTTTTTGAACCTAAGGACCAGTCCGTGGTCCTGCAGAACTGTGGGGGCCCGGCGGAGAGTTGGTTGAGAATAAGCAAAAAAAGGTCTCCTTAATGTAGTGCTAAAATAAATACATTCTAACTAAATGAAGAATATTTTTTTCTGAAACAAAGTGAAGAATAGAATAGAACACGCTCTCAAATGTGAGAGCGTGACAAAATTACAGGTTTGCTAGTTGCAGTTAAAATACAATACTTTGTACTTTTTCAATGAGCTCATTTTGAATGTCCGAAGCCATGTCTGAGATACGGTGACTAATTGTCTCAGCACTTATCGACAACGGCAGGCAAAATTAACTCTTCCGCAATGTTGAAAATTTGTCATATTGTGCCACTCGTCTGGCTACTAAGTAGGTAGCCTGCTTTTTAAGCATATTTTTAGTCCCCAGTCAGTGACACCACACCTCTTTTGTATTTGCATTCCATATTCCTTTCTGTTAATGTTAATGTTGGATGTTACATTTCAAGATTCTCCTTATGTTTGAATGGCCTCATTTTTTCACAAGTGACGTCAGCGGTTATCGACATATATGGTAAAGCTTTACCCGAAGAGCTTTGCGCGAGTCCGCCATTGTAGTCAGTAACTTCCTTCTTTTTCTCTTTCTTCTTGTTGTGGGGCAGACTGTCTCGTACATGCACATGCATCCTCCACTGTTGCCATTTCTAATACAAAGTAGTGTATAGTTCAATCTTATACCTGTCAGTAGACTCGGTATGGAAGTGCTAAAAACTACAACATGGCTGGCAGGGAGAAGAAGCAGTCAAAGTGGACTAATGTAAGTAGGATCACCCACAAAACGGTGGACCCTGAGGAGATGGTCAGAAAGCGGCTTGAAGATGATCTGTAAAACATAATCTATGTAACATTTTGACCAAAGAACTACCAGTACATGTTATGCAGAAGACAAAAAGGTGTTTTAAAATAAAAAAAAAATCCTAATACTGTATAGGAATGTGGGGGAAAAATCGATTCGAATTTGAATGGCGATTCTCACGTTGTGCGATTCAAAATCGATTCCCTTTTTTTTTTTAAATCTTTTTTTTTATCAATCCAACAATAAAATACACAGCACTACCATAACAATGCTATCCATTTCCAAAACCAAACCTGACACAGCAACACTCAGAACTGCAATAAACAGAGCAATTGAGAGAAGACACAAACACAACAGACCAAACCAAAAGTAGTGAAACAAAAATGAATATTATCAACAACAGTATCAATATTAGTTATAATTTCAGTATAGTAGTGATTAAAAATCCCTCATTGACATTATCATTAGACATTTATAAAAAAAAAAAAAGAACAATAGTGTCACAGTGGCTTACACTTGCATCACATCTCATAAGCTTGACAACATACTGTGTCCAATATTTTCACAAAGATAAAATAAGTCATATTTTTGTTCCGTTTAATAGTAAAACAAATTTACATTATTGCAATCAGTTGATAAAACATTGTCCTTTACAATTATAAAAGCTTTTTACAAAAATCTACTACTCTGCTTGCATGTCAGCAGACTGGGGTAGATCCTGCTGAAATCCTATGTATTGAATGAATAGAGAATCCTTTTAAATCGGGGAAAAATTTTTGAATCGAGAATCGTGTTGAATTGCAAAAAGAAAAAAGATTTTGAATCGAATCGTGACCCCATGAATCGATATTGAATCGAATCGTGGGACACCCAAAGATTCGCAGCCCTAATACTGTCTGACCCTTTTAAGTAACCTCAATGAATTTTGCTCAGGAGGTTTAATTGATTGAGCTTGTTATGTGTGACTCAAGTCAACTGACTGACTAGTTACTGCCACAAGTGGTGGAAAAGTGTATTACTGAATGCCCTCAGCTGAGAAACTTATATTTTTTGCTGCCCTTTAGGGGGCGCTTGTAGGCCAACTATGGTTAAAAAACACTGGTCTGGATGATGTGATTGACTTATTTTCATAATTGGCTGTGATGCATACCTCATTTTTAAAAATAGGCTATGTTATTAGTTTCAACAGTCAAGCTTTTTGTGCCCTATGCCTTTTGTTTTATTGTTGAAGTGTTTGTTTTTTTGTTTCAAAAGTATTTATTATAGTTCTAAAATCTGAAACCGAAACTATTCAAGTGTAGGTCGATCTTTGTACACCCCTGGTTTATGTGTTCAATCAGGAAGCCGTAGTGTAATTAAAAAAGTGTCTCCAGGTGCTGTTTTATTAGCATTATCCCTAGTCATGACCACTTGACTCCCACTACTCATGTTGAAAAAAGTCGCTGAATTGGCAACAGTCGGTACGTGTTCATGCACTAAATCAAATTGTTTTCTCAAATAGTTTGGCTCTAAATAAGCATTTTACAACCCATGGAAACACCTTTGTCTGATCTTGTTTGTTTTTGAAAAGTCGGTAAAACAGATCTCTCAAGTGGGTGTGTACTGCCGCAGGGGACCCTTTGTATGGCGCATGCGCCAGTCTTTGTGCGGACTATAACCGGGAAGCAGATCCCGTTCAATAAAAAGAAAGGCAACAATAGGAATAAAGAGCTGACTGTTTATTTACTTCACAAATTAAAATACAAAAGAAACTTAAGGTCTATTTAAAAAGGTAGCGGACGAAATGTACAATACCGGCTCTAGATAGATAGATAGATAGATGGATGGATGGATAAATAGATAGATAGATAGTACTTTATTGATTCCTTCAGGAGAGTTCCTTCAGGAAAATTTAAATTCCAGCAGCACTGTACAGAGTTGAGATCAATTTTAAAAAAGTAAATAATGGGGGTTTAAATGTAAACAAAATAGAGAAATATTACAATAAGAATAAAAAATAAATAGCAACAATGGGAATAAAAATATAACAGTAAAATAAGAATATAACAAGAGAAAGTAGGCAGTAGTGACCATGTTATGAAAACGTATTGCACTGTTATTGTTTTGCATCCCCTGTCATCCTTGTACACCCCGCCCCAGAGAGGAGTTGTACAGTCTAATGGCGTGTGGGACAAAGGAGTTTTTGAGTCTATTAGTCCTGCACTTGGGATGAAGCAGTCTAGCACTGAACAGGCTCCTCTGGCTACTGATAACGCTATGCAGAGGGTGACTGGCATCATCCAGGATGCTCACTAGTTTATTCGGACTCCCGACAAATGTGACGTAAGATAATGAAGTTGAAATATTACAAGCCAAAGAAAGTGTACACAAACTTTTTATGCTGCTTTTGTGTACTCCAAACTGGTTAGCAATAACTCCGTATTCCACACAACTGGCAAGCTTTTACACAACAAAGAACAAGTATGAAGTGAGCAACCTCCTTTTAAAGCAGGCACTAACAATCTTTTTCTTCGAACTTAAACTTCCTTTCATCAATCTTATTGAATAAACTTCCAGACATTCCAAAGTTTTTTTTTTTTCCATTCACCATCCAAAAATGTATTTAAAACAACTCTCTGAGTCTCTTCCACCAGTCTTTGCTTCGGACACACGTCCTCCAATAAAGAAAATCCGAGGCCTTTTTGGTAGTAATGTTATGTTTGTACACAATCTATGAGCATTTCTTAATGCTGTCTGCTATTTAATATCAGCATAGCCATTAGAGATGCAATATTTGTCATCCGTGCCAATATTACTGTGGAAATCAAACACAACAAGAACTGAGCTTTAGGGGTAAACATGTCTTATTTTGGTGTGACGTCAAACATCAACTGGAAAAGTAATACATTTTTCCGTGCTAAAATGAAATAAGCATTAAGCAATAAGTGCATTAACACTGGGACTTCACTCGTAGGTGTGAAAATACAACGGGAACTATTTGAGAAATCAGACTATTTTGTGCATGGAAACAGAGTGAGTGATTCCTCCTGCTTTGTGTTCTAATGAGACCACATAGTACCAGTTGTGCTGAGAAAGTTAAGATGCATACTGGTGTTTGGTAAACAATGTTTTGGAATCAAGTAAACAAGAATTTCAGGGTGACATGTTATTCTGCTTTCCAAAGTTCCCACAGACGAGGCAGACGTGGTCGAGGAGCCCACTGACAGGCCAAGAAAGAAACAGAAGACACAACAGCTGGGCCTCACCAGGGTAACCTTTTAAAAACTCTGGACCCCCAGTACAGTGGGCTGGGTGGTTGGATTTGTGTTGCTATGCTTCTATCAATATACACATGCTATACATTAATGTGTATATTAATGTGGAATAACCGGTAGAAAATGGATGGGTGGACTTATGTGGAAGCTCTAATAACCACAACATGGTTGAAGGGGTGTATAAAATACATGGCTGCGATTTTGAGGCATCTCCTCCACATTGATGTGCTTGTGCACAGACGCCACTGATGACGTTATCTGGGCACACCGAGGCTGTGTCCTCTGTGCTTTGGTGCGACAGCGAGGAGGTTTGCAGCGCGTCCTGGGACCACACGATCCGCTTGTGGGATGTGGAGACGGGAGAGATGAAAACCACACTGGTGGGTAGATCATGAATAGAAATAAAGGAGCGATAAGACAACACTTAAATGAAACGGTGACTAAGGTCCTTTAAGTTTCTAAAATTTTTCTGCAGACCGGGAGTAAAGTGTTCAACAGCATTTCCTACTCACCGTTATGTCGACGGCTGGCGTCCGGCAGCACCGACAGACACATCAGGCTGTGGGACCCTCGCACCAAAGGTATTACCGTCTTTTAGGAACATTTCCAAGTTCTGTGTAATTTCACTCTTGTCCTACTTCACACCTCTCGTCCTTCCCCTCAGATGGCTCACTGTTGCTGCTGTCGCTGACCTCCCACTCTGGCTGGGTCACCGCGGTCAAGTGGGGGCCATTTCATGAGCACCAGCTGGTTTCCGGTTCCCTGGACCACCTGGTCAAACTGTGGGACACCAGAAGGTCTGATGAGTCAGATTTGATTTATCACATACACATTTATGCATAGCAGACTAAGCATGCATTGTACCCTGCTCGCATTTTGATCTTTAATAATAATAATAATAATGGATTAGATTTATATCGCGCTTTTCTATTGTTAGATACTCAAAGCGCTCACAGTGAAGTGCGAACCCATCATTCATTCACACCTGGTGGTGGTAAGTTACATCTGTAGCCACAGCTGCCCTGGGGTAGACTGACGGAAGCGTGGCTGCCAGTTTGCGACCACCACCAATCATTCATTCACTAGTATGAGCGGCACCGAGGGCAAAGGTGAAGTGTCCTGCCCAAGGACACAACGGCAGCGATTTGGATGTCAATAGGTGGGAAGCGAACCTGCAACCCTCAGGTTTCTGGCACGGCCGCTCTACCCACTACGCCATGCCGCCCTTTGAATATTACTTAATGCTTCACTGCTCCCCAAGTGCGCCTTTGTTGAGGCACCAGTGTAAGCTACACTGGCTCGCTCTTCCCCTGCGAACCCTCTTGACTATCCTTACATGCACCTTCAAAACAAAAATATAATCTCGTGCTCCAGGGACGCGGAACATAAAAGGCTGCGAGTGGTAGAGTTGTATTACATTGTTTCCTGCGCATTCAGCCCACCTCTACGAATGCCTTAAAGGCCTACTGAAATGAGATTTTCTTATTTAAACGGGGATAGCAGGTCCATTCTTTGTGTCATACTTGATCATTTTGCGATATTGCCATATTTTTGCTTTAAGGATTTAGTAGAGAACATCGACGATAAAGTTCGCAAGTTTTGGTCGCTAATAAAAAAGTTTTGCCTGTATCGGAAGTAGCAGACGATGTACGCGTGACGTCACGGGTTGTAGAGCTCCTCACATCCTCATTGTTTATAATGTAAATCTCCAGCAGGAAGAGCTTTTTGGACCGAGAAAGCAAAAATTACCCAATTATTTGAGTGAGGATGAAAGATTCGTGGACGAGGACGTTAAGAGTGACGGACTAGAAAGAAAAAAAAAGGGCAATTACATTGGGAGCGATTCAGATGTTTTTAGACACATTTACTAGGATAATTCTGGGAAATCCCTTATCTTTCTATTGTGTTGCTAGTGTTTTAGTGAGTTAAATAGTACCTGATATTCGGAGGGGTGTGTCCACGTGTGTGTTGACGCCAGTCTCTGAGGGGAATCACGACAGCTGCAGCATGACAGAAGCTCCGCTGATCTCCGGTAAGAGGCGACTTATTTCCACAATTTTCTCACCGAAAACTGCCGGTTGACATGTAGTCGGGATCCATGTTCTGATCCAGAGTAAAGCTTCACCTCCGAGAATTTTAAACAAGGAATCACCGTGTCTTTGTGTGGCTACAGGCTAAAAGCTTCTCACCTCCACCTTTCTACTTTGACTTCTCCATTATTAATTGAACAAATTGCAAAAGATTTAGCAGCACAGACGTCCAAAATACTGTGTAAAGAGACAACTTTTAGCTGTGTGTGGTGCTGGGCTAAAATGTCCTCTCCAACCAATAACGTCAAACACGCGTCCTCATATGCGTCATCATTCCAATTTTAAATTGTAATTTTAAATTGTAATTTAGTAAACTAAACCGGCCGTATTGGCATGTGTTGCAATGTTAATATTTCATCATTGATATACAAAATTATCAGACTGCGTGGTCGGTAGTAGTGGGTTTCAGTAGGCCTTTAGTTCTCTGATTTTGGATCAATATTTGCAATAAAAATTACTAACGTACTAAATAGTCTATGGAGGTTTTGGCTGCTAACAGAGTTGATGCCTCAACCCTAAGAAAGAGCTTTCAAAGCAGGGGTGTCAAAGGTGTGACTAATTAGTCTTATTTGGCCTGCAGCACATTGCAGAAATACACTTAAACCTTAAAAAACCTTCAACAATTGAAAAAAATTGAGCAAATGGCCATAATTTAATGCGAAAAAGCTCAAGTGTTGATACTATCCATCCATCCATTTTCTACCGCTTATTCTCTTTGGGGTGGCAGGGGGCGTTTGTACCTATCTCAGCTACAATCGGGCGGAAGGCGGCATACACCCTGGACAAGTCCCCACCTCATCGCAGGGCCAACACAGATAACAGACAACATTCACACTCACATTCACACACTAGGGCCAATTTAGTGTTGCCAATCAACCTATCCCCAGGTGCATGTCTTTGGAGGTGGGAGGAAGTTGGAGTACCCGGAGGGAACCCACGCAGTCACGGGGAGAACATGCAAACTCCACACAAAAAGATCCCGAGCCCGGGATTGAACCCTGACTACTCAGGACTTTCGTATTGTGAGGCAGGCGCACTAACCCCTCTTCCACCGTGAAGCCTGTATTGTTACTAATTACTAATGATATTAATAAGCATAATTTGATGCGAAAAAGCTGAAGTGTTGATACTAATTGCTAATAACACAAGGCTCTCTGTCTTTTAAAAAAAAATCTCTATTTTGTAGCTTTTTTGACAAAAAATATTTTTTTAAATCGAATAAATATTTTTTTAACATGTGATGGAAACCATTTGGACATACCGGTATAAAAGAATCAAGACAGCAGGGGACACCATAGTGACCATGCAGGAGCATTATAACATTAATTTTCATTGTAAACTCTATGAAGGAAGTTAGTGAAGTGAATTATATTTATAAAGCGCTTTTCTCAAGTGACTCAGAGCGCTTTACATAGTGAAACCCAATATCTAAGTTACATTTAAACCAGTGTGGGTGGCACTGGGAGCAGGTGGGTAAAGGGTCTTGCCCAAGGACACAACAGCAGTGACTAGGATGGCGGAAGCGGGAATCGAACCTGCAACCCTCAAGTTGCTGGCACGGCCACTCTACCAACCGAGCTATGCCGCCCCATAAGTTGACTGTAAAGTTTAATGTGTGGTGTCTTTGTCAACATACTCACACAGCTGTTGCAATTAGTGAAAACACAAACATCAGAACTGGTCTGTCCGCGTCAGCATGTTATGCAAAGTTACAGAATGTTATAGTGTAGTAATGACAACATTGTTTCACCTTTTCCTGTTTGGCTGCTAGTCTGTTTGCTCGTTTCTCTTATTTATGAATAAGTCAAGTCCAGAATGTTGTCATATTGTGGGTGTTTTTTTTTTATAGCCCGAAAGCCCCTCTCTATGACTTGGCAGCCCATGAAGATAAAGTGTTCTGTGTGGACTGGACGGAAAGCGGGGTAAGACTATTGACATTGTGTAACCTTTACAAAAATGTATGACTGTTTTTTTTTTTCCCCAGCTGATGTTAAGTGGAGGGGCCGACAACAAGTTGTACACCTACAGATACTCAGCCTGCCAGACGGATGCGGGGGCATAGTGTCAACAGAGATGTGGCACACTAAAATATTTTTTTTACACAATTCCAGTTGGATTCTTATCATATAATTCCTCAAGCAATCATAAATGGAATTAGACTTCCAAGTGTTGTCTCTTTATTTCAACCAATGATGCAGACAACAATATTTGATTTTTGTATGGAATTGAACCCAAAACTTGGATTTTTTTTGCCTGTGTCTCAATTAGCGCACTTCTTTTGAGACGTTTCGTATTTCGAGTGGTAAGTGCGTTTGCGCAAACTGAAGTGCGCCGTCGGTGCCCGGATGTTGGACTCGACAGACAAAATGATTAAGACAAAAAGCAGTAAACATTGAGATCAATTCCACTGCGCAACTACGATCAATTTGGGACAGCACTACACTGTCAAAATTTACGCACCAAGGAACCAAGTCCAATGTGGACACTGTACACTTCTTAAAGTGCACTGACTGAAGTATTCTATTTGGAGACTTGGCACTTATTATTTTATTTTATAAGCATTTATTATAAACTGCAACATTTACAAACAATCGATAAATAATAATATTCAAAATAAGTACTTAAACAGTACAAATCAGCGCCAATAAAGTAGAATGCAATATATATATGTATGTATATGTGAGAAACAACGCTGTGTTTCTTGCTTTTTACCACATTGTATCTCGTCGGGGTCACCAATGTGGCAAATGCAAGAAACACAGCGTTGTTTCTCTCGGGGCTTTATTGTAAGACTGCCAACATGAGAATAAAACGTTGCAACACAATATGCACTTTTAAAGTGTGTCTAAGAAGACATTTAAACCACACCCATTCTGCTGAGTATGAGCATGGTCCTAGTGCAAAGCTTCATGCGAAAAATTAAATGTATGTGTTTTTTTATGCATTTAAAAACTAAAACGGGTCGGTGTCGACCCTAACACAAGACGAAGGTTAAATGCGTCAAATGTCCAGCATTTTGAATCAGGGTTGCGTGTATTTGTTGGCTGAGTTCTTAACGTTTACTTTCAGAGCGTGCATATCACAACATACGAGATGCCGTCATGGCGACACAACCTATACCGGGCTACCGCGCATGCTCGTCACTCCTGTTGCATGCTGGGTAGTGTAGTCGTTTTATCCCCTGGCTCATAACATCACACTAGCTGTAAATATTGTCGTGGCTGGCTACGGGGTGTTAGCCAATGGCTTTGATTGAGGGGCGGAACTTCCGGGGGGTTTAGGGAGGTGACGCTATTGACAGGAAGTTTTGGTTCGAGTTTTGCCGGGAAAAGGAAATAGATTTATTTTCTTTTTTTCTTTTAAATGTTTATGTATAAATTTGGAAATAGACTTCTTGGTAAACACTAAGGTGAGTGTAAGACTCCAGAGGTTTAAGCGTTAGATATAAAATGTATGTATGCCCTGGCACACCATTATTATCATTTCATGACCCAAGCAAAACACTTTTTACACTTTTATACTGAAATAAATACACCTACAACTTATTAAATAAAAACATAAGAAAAGCTACCAGCAGCGGTAAAGTTTAGATCCATGAAGGAAAGAAGAAAGTGAATGAATGTTTATAGCTGAATGCATTCACATATGTATACACATTTGTTTTCTTTTTTTAATTTTTAAAAAAAAAATTAAGTAACCTGCGATGAGGTGGCGACTTGTCCAGGGTGTACCCCGCCTTCCGCCCGATTGTAGCTGAGATAGGCGCCAGCACCCCCGCAACCCCAACAGGGAATAAGTGGTAGAAAATGGATGGATGGATGGATGAATTAAGTAACATTTATGACAACCTTTTTCCAAAACACGATATAGAATGTGAGATACAACAGGATAATGAATACGTTTATCATTTGTTTTCAAAACGCTTACAAAAAAGTGGGACCCCAAAAATTGACTGTGGGACACCATTTTTATGACTTGATTTTAGAAATCCCTAGCGCCAACACAGCCGTCAACAGAGGAGAAAAATGCTTTATTTAAATAAATATATTATTTATAAAGCAAGTTTGAGTATCATTGACAAATTTTCACCTACTCCCGGCCTTGGCACGCATATATGTGTCCTCTTTTTGGGATTTCAGAATATGGTCAGCCTATTTTACCGCATGCCTTTGATAAGCGCAGGAGTGAGAAGAGGTTTTAAAATAATTAGCGCATGCTTACTTTTACTGCATGCCTTTGGTAAGCGCAGGAGTGAGAAGAAAGAGTGCGAAGAGTGAGAAAAAACCAAAACTTCCCACTGGGTCATTATTGTCACCGATTTCCCACTGGGTGTGAGTTTTCCTTGCCCTTATGTGGGCCTACCGAGGATGTCGTGGTGGTTTGTGCAGCCCTTTGAGACACTAGTGATTTAGGGCTATATAAGTAAACATTGATTGATTGATTGAAGATGTTTTAAAATAATTAGCGCATGCTTACTTTTACCACATGCCTTTGGTAAGCGCAGGAGTGAGAAGAGGTTTTAAAATAATTAGCGCATGCTTACTTTTACCGCATGCCTTTGGTAAGCGCAGGAGTGAGAAGAGGTTTTAAAATAATTAGCGCGTGCTTACTTTTACCGCATGCCTTTGGTAAGCGCATGAGTGAGAAGAGGTTTTAAAATAATTAGCGCATACTTACTTTTACCGCATGCCTTTGGTAAGCGCAGGAGTGAGAAGAGGTTTTAAAATAATTAGCGCATGCTTACTTTTACCGCATGCCTTTGGTAAGCGCAGGAGTGAGAAGAGGTTTTAAAATAATTAGCGCATGCTTACTTTTACCGCATGCCTTTGGTAAGCGCAGGAATGAGAAGAGGTTTTAAAATAATTAGCACATGCTTACTTTTACCGCATGCCTTTGGTAAGCGCAGGAGTGTGAAGAGGTTTTAAAATAATTAGCGCATGCTTACTTTTACCGCATGCCTTTGGTAAGCGCTGGAGTGAGAATAGGTGTTAAATTAATTAGCGCCCCGGCGGCAATTCAAGGAAATACAGTCATTTAGAAATGAGAATTTGATGGGTCCACGTTAATCAATTAATGCAGGGGTAGGGAACCTATGGCCCTAGAGCCAGATTTGGCTCTTTTGATGACTGCATCTGGCGCTCAGATAAATCTGAGCTGACACTGCTTAACACGCTAAGTAATGAATAATTCCGATTGTAATCAAGTGTTAAAATATAAAACATTCTCGTGCATTTTAATCCATCCATCCGTTTTCTACTGCACCTGTTCAAGAAGTTGCATGAATGGTAAAAATGTATTTATTTATTATTGATTAGTGTGGGGCTTGCACTCCTGGGGGTTCTTCAGCACCGACATGAGAGCCTGTTTCAGGGTTACAATATTGTTTTATTTTTCAATAAGTCTCTCAGTTGCTTTCCAGCAATTGTCTTTTTCTTTTTCGTTCTCGCTCGCACACCGGCTCCAGCCCCAAACCCGTCTCTCTTCATGGCTGCTGCTTATAACACAGCGACAGGTGATTAGATAACAAGGCCCAAGTCGGCCGACTACGCACCTGTCGCTGCAGGCCCGCAGGCCACACCCCTCCACAGTTAGCTTCAGAATAACAATGTTATTACAGAGAATAACAGACTTATTATACCCTAGAAATTTTGGTTTTACTTAAAAATGCACGTGATTAGTTGTGTTCTGTGTAAAAAAAATATTATTATTAATGGCTCTTACGGAAATACATTTTAAAATATTTGGCTTCTTGGCCCTCTCAGCCAAAAAGGTTCCCGACCCCTGAATTAATGGTAAAGGTGTGGCTCAAAGATGCAGAAAAGGGAAGATGTCTGCATGACTGGTGTGTATTAAGTCAGTTCTGTTGGTATAGGACAGGGGTGCCCATTACGTCGATCGCGAGCTACCAGTCGACCGCGGGGGGTGTGTCAGTCGATCTCCAGCCAGGCTTTTAAAAAAAATAGACCTAAAAATGAGTGATCATCAATCTTCACCAAGACGTCACTTAAATGACATTCACGGTACCGGAGGGTCTTGTGAGATGACGCTGGCTGCTGCAAGATCATTATTATGAAAATATGACCGAGAGGAAGGCGAGAAACACTTTTTATTTCAACAGACTCTCGCGCCGTACCTTCCGTCAAAACTCTAAAGGCCGACTGCACATTTCCTATCTTCACAATAAAAGCCCTGCTTCATGCTGCCTGCGCTAACTAAATGCAGAGTCTCGGAAAACTGGCGTGCACAAGCGATCCCTCAGAAAGCTGGCGTGCACATCACTTGTGCACGCCAGCTTTCTGAGACTCTTATTTTGTTAGCGCAGGCAGCATGAAGCAGGGCTTTTATTGTGAAGATAGGAAATGTGCAGTCGGCCTTTAGAGTTTTGACGGAAGGGACGGCGCGAAAGTCTGTTGAAATAAAAAGTGTTTCTCGCCTTCCTCTCTGTCATTTTTTCATAATAATGAACTGGCAGCAGCCAGCGTCATCCCACAAGACCCTCGGGTGCCGTGAATGTCAATCAAGGAAGCTACGGAATTTGCCGCCAATGTTTTTCTTGTAAAGTGTATGGAAGCTGGATGAATTAGATGCAAAAAAAAACAACCACTTTCATGTGGTATTGTACAGAAAGGACAACTTTTTTTCTCCTCCATTTGAAAATGTGGGCGTTAACATCATTACTGTCTGATTCCAATCAATGCAAGTCATCAGAATCAGGCAATACACCAACTTATATTCTTGTCTTTGTGAAAGAAAGACATCTATATGTGTTACACATGCTTGTATTATCATTAAACACATTTAACTTGTTTACAAAAATGTCTCTTTCATAAATAAATCAATATAAATGATATATATAAATGAGGTAGATCCCCTCGAGTTGGTCAATTGAAAAGTAGCTCGCCTGCAGAAAAAGTGTGGGCACCCCTGGTATAGGATCATGCCGTTTCGTGTTTTCATAACTACGACACAAACATAACATTTGTTATGTACTCAATTGCAAATGATACAATCGATACCAGTTCGCAAAGAAGTGTTGGCGTGACGCGGCGTGGCAAAATGGACGATCTTTGGGTGTGATCTCTTCCCAAAACGTGTCACTACTATTTTGCATATCCTGTTTCTGGGACTCACCAGTCGCGGCTATCGCGAGAGGAGGCTCCGCGCTAACCGACATAAATGCTGGCCCACCGGGATAAACATAAAAACAAGCCAAGTTGAATTGAAATGAACTCACGACTCGCATATTAGAATTGGCGCGCTGTGTTTAAGGTGAGTTAACAAAATTATTAAGGGAATATAGCAACCTGTGCTAACGAGTTAGCTGGTGGTGCTAGCTCACCTTTTGGCAGGGGTCGACAACTATTACCTTATTTCGTATATCATTCAATGATAGGCGCGGGTTTCAATACTGTACTTTGTACACCATTTGTATATTCTTGTATGCCCGAGTCAGAAGGATGATTGTTGGGCATTTCAGTGAAGCAGCCTTTGCTTGACAGCCAGCTGTTGTCAGTGCGTCTTAACACATCAACTACTTGTTAGCGTCAATGGCAAGACAACCTCTCCCAATTATCTGGGAAACTCTAGTGATGTACTAGAAATGTGTTATTTTCTATTGTGTAGTGCAGGGGTGTCCAAAGTGCGGCCGGGGGGCCATTGACGGACCGCAGCTAATCGTTTACCAGCCCGCCACCCCCATCCATCCATCCATTTTCTACCGCTTATTCCCTTTCGGGGTCGCGGGGGGCGCTGGCGCCTATCTCAGCTACAATCGGGCGGAAGGCGGGGTACACGGCGGAAGAGGGGTTAGTGCGTCTGCCTCACAATACGAAGTTCCTGCAGTCCTGGGTTCAAATCCAGGCT
Source organism: Nerophis ophidion (assembly GCF_033978795.1). Lineage (NCBI taxonomy): Eukaryota > Metazoa > Chordata > Actinopteri > Syngnathiformes > Syngnathidae > Nerophis > Nerophis ophidion. The sequence goes on along the minus strand of NC_084616.1, from coordinate 69,653,836 downwards.
CGGGATCTTTCTGTGTGGAGTTTGCATGTTCTCCCCGTGAATGCGTGGGTTCCCTCCGGGTACTCCGGCTTCCTCCCACTTCCAAAGACATGCACCTGGGGATAGGTTGATTGGCAACATTAAATTGGCCTTAGTGTTTGAATGTGAGTGTGAATGTTGTCTGTCTATTTGTGTTGGCCCTGCGATGAGGTGGCGACTTGTCCAGCCCGCCACACATTCTGCAAAAATTGCAAAACTGATAGTATGGCAAAAATAAAAACATTTAAAAAAAAGTGGAATGAGGTGAAATCTAATGAGAAAAAGGACAAAAAAATCTGTTATAATTAGGGGTGTAACGGTACGTGTATTTGTATTGAACCGTTTCGGTACGGGGGTTTCGGTTCGGCACGCAGGCGTACCGAAGGAGTTTGTAAGTCTTCACAAGCTGCTCTGCTTTCTGCCTCTGTCTCAGCAGCAAGCGTTGTACCACCCACACAACCATCTGATTGGTTACATACAAAGCCAATCAGCAGTGCATATTCAGCTCCAACAGCCAATCAGCAGTGCGTATTCAGAGCGCATGGAGTCAATGCTTCAGCGTCGAGCAGATATTCGTTTAGCAGGGGAGCAGCGGACTCTCCCCAAATTATACTAAACATTTCCAAGTCAACTACTTTTCAAACATCACTAAATAATTAAAATCAATGGTGTCCTGTGTGGAGTTTGCATGTTCTCCCCGTGAATGCGTGGGTTCCCTCCGGGTACTCCGGCTTCCTCCCACTTCCAAAGACATGCACCTGGGGATAGGTTGATTGGCAACACTAAATTGGCCCTAGTGTTTGAATGTGAGTGTGAATGTTGTCTGTCTATTTGTGTTGGCCCTGCGATGAGGTGGCGACTTGTCCAGCCCGCCACACATTCTGCAAAAATTGCAAAACTGATAGTATTGCAAAAATAAAAACATTTAAAAAAAAAAGTGGAATGAGGTGAAATCTAATGAGAAAAAGGACAAAAAAATCTGTTATAATTAAGGGTGTAACGGTACGTGTATTTGTATTGAACCGTTTCGGTACGGGGGTTTCGGTTCGGCACGCAGGCGTACCGAAGGAGTTTGTAAGTCTTCACAAGCTGCTCTGCTTTCTGCCTCTGTCTCAGCAGCAAGCGTTGTACCACCCACACAACCATCTGTTTGGTTACATACAAAACCAATCAGCAGTGCATATTCAGAGCGATGTAACAGCAAATCAGCAGTGCGTATTCAGAGCGATGTAACAGCCAATCAGCAGTGCGTATTCAGAGCGGTGTAACAGCCAATCAGCAGTGTGTATTCAGAGCGCATGGAGTCAATGCTTCAGTGTCGAGCAGATATTCGTTTAGCAGGGGAGCAGCGGACTCTCCCCAAATTATACTAAACACTTCCAAGTCAACTACTTTCTAAGCATCACTAAATAATTAAAATCAATGGTGTCCTGCATTATTGATCTTTGAGGGCTTTAATTGCTAAATAAAGGAACTCTCCTGAAGGAATCAATTAAGTACTATCTATCTATTTATATATCTATCTATCTATCTATCTATCTTTCTATCTATCTGTCTAAATACTGCATATTTCAGTTTTACTATAAAAAACAAAGTTTTCTTTGACAGAAAAGGCATAAAACTTTGTTTGTTTAACTTTATATCAACCTCAAGTTGATATAGAGATTTACTGTAAGCATTAAATTTAAAAAAAAGAATAATAATGACCTTCGAGACATTTAAACTGCAGCTCAGCTCGTTCGCAGTTCTGGTTTGACGTGAAGGCTAATTAGCTTTTAGCGTAACGTTAGCTCATTTTGCTGTGTGTGTGTGTGCGTTAGGGGCAGCAAAGCCCTGTCTGTCTGTTATTTCATTGAACTCCATGGTGTTCAGGGATGAATAGTCTCTCTTATTGCTGTTGTACTATTTTTTCAGCTATAGTTACATTAATCATTAGTAATGTAGCAGCCTAGTTTTGAATGGCATGGTCCCTGCTATCACATGTTGATAAAAACATAACATTTACATAATAAAAGTCAACTACAGGCTTCCCAAATGCTGTAATAAATTAAGCATGATGAGTTGACCTGAAACTGTTTAATGTTGCACTTTTTATATGTAGAATAAAAGTTGTGTCATTTTGTTTCATCTAAGCAACAACTTCAGGCAGTTTAATGTTGATTAACGTGGGCAGAATTATTATAGTGTTCCCAATGTTAAAATGATAAAGCCATTGTTTACAAATTTGGTAAATAAATAACCCCAAAAAATTATATTTTGCTGTTTTCTTACTGTACCGAAAATGAACCGAACCGGGACCTCTGAACCGAGGTACGTACCGAACCGAAATTTTTGTGTACCGTTACACCCTTAGTTATAATGAATTATTACTTTAAAAATATCACCTTAAAATGTTTTATGTGGAAAAAATATTGCATATGTTGTGTGGTTGCCATATGAAAACATCAAAGTTTTGAGAAAAGAGCATAAAACAAACAAAATAATAGTTCAAACTTTAAACCGGCAGATATATCGGAAGTTGATCTTGAAATTCAAGTGTTAAAAGTACAAAAAAAAAAAAAAACTAATAAAATGCATCACTTGATGAGTGGGGAACCTTTTGGATCTCAAATATATTTAGTAGGATTTTATTTAACTTTTCACTGTGATTACTCAAAAATATTAAATAATTAAAATCAATGGTGTCCGGCATTATTGATCTTTGAGGGCTTTAATTGCTAAATAAAGGAACTCTCCTGAAGGAATCAATAAAGTACTATCTGTCCGTCTGTCCATCTGTCTGTCTGTCTGTCTGTCTGTCTGTCTGTCTAAATACTGCATATTTCAGTTTTACTATAAAAAAACAAAGTTGTCTTTGACAGAAAAGGCAATAAACCTTGTTTGTTTTACTTTATATCCACCTCAAGTTGATATAGAGATTTACTGTAAGCATTAAATAAATAAAAACAATAATTTGACTTATTTTTAACATTTTAGTGACTGAGACACTCTGTGCTCCCCAGGAGCCCCAAGGATTAAAAATCCATATATTTTGTTATGGTTTGAAAATGAAAAATGTCAAAATGGCCCCCGCATGCTTACATTTTTTTGTGTGTGGCCCTCTGTGGAAAAAGTTTGGACACCCCTGGTTTAGTGTGTAGTGAGACCAGGAGGTTGTTCTGTCCTACTGAACAGGACTACAAAATCACATTTTTGCTGATGTCTTCTGGAAACAATATATACAGTTGGTGCAATGATTGTAAACACCTAATCAGTAATGCATAAACACATCCCTTGATTGAATAAATCCATAATAAAAAAAAAACTGAGAATGGGCAGATACTTTATAAGTAATTATTATAAGTTTTATACCGTATTTCCTTGAATTGCCGCCGGGAAGCTAATTATTTTAAAACCTCTTCTCACTACTGCTCTTACCAAAGGCATGTGGTAAAAGTAAGCATGCGTTACTTATTTTAAAACCTCTTTTCACTGTGGTACTTACCAAAGGTATGCGGTAAAATTTGAGTGTTATGTAAGGATACCATCATGAAAAGCACATTTGAATAAAAAATACGTTATTATGGTCTTACTTTTACTTATAAATGAAGTCCATGCCAGCTCCCTCTGATCAAAAGCATCGATAACTTGTTTATAGAAGTCTTCCTTATCTTTCTTCAGTTTCACCTACTCTGTGGCCTAGTGCAGTGGTTCTCAACCTTTTTTTAGTGATGTACCCCCTGTGAACATTTTTTTAATTCAAGTACCCTCTAATCAGAGCAAATTATTTTTGGTTGATAAAGAAGTAAAATACAGCCCTCTGTCATCAGTTTCTGATTTATTCAATTGTATAACAGTGCAAAACATTGCTCATTTGTATTGGTCTTTCTTGAACAATTTGGAAAAAAGATATAAAAAACTTAGATCCTTAAAGTTCCGTCGTGCACCCCCGCGTCATATCCGTCCCAGCATGTATCACGTCACTCATTGTCACTTCTTCTGCAGCCAAGTAGTCGCAAGAAGGATCTCTAGCGCCCTCTACCACCAGGAGGCGGGAGTCATTTAATGACTCATATTTGACACACGCAGCTACGGTATATTAATAAAACATAGCTGCTTATTGGACCTTAAATCCTACTGAATAGCTCTTAATCTTCTTCCCTTTATGCAATTTCAAATTACCGGCATTGAAATCAGCCTCCTCCATTTTGAAAATGATGACAGGGGAAGTGTCACTCGTGACGTCACGAGTGTGACCCGGCGGTAATACTAAGCATGCGCTAATTTTTTGGGGAAGCGGCAGTAATTCAAGGCAGGCGCATACTATATGCCCTGCGGAAATTCAAGGAAATACGCTAGATTTTATTAGTTACAAACATTGACTGATGTGTAAATCCCATTTTAAAAAATTCTAAATTGTCCAAATCCATCCCTTAGGCATGTGATCAATATGGTATGAGAGCAACTGATTCATGATCTTCCTCCCCCTATTGTCCAGAAACCTATTAAACCTAAGATGTCAATGTGGATTCATTGTCAATTATTGTAATTGCAGACAGAGTGAAAGACAGATATCCAATCATGGAAGGGTAAGTGACCATCTCGCATTCCACCTAAATAAAAACACATTAGTTGACAGAGTGATGCAACTAATAAGGCCTACAAAATTAACACGGTTATACAAATTTATTATTCTGGATTATTTTATTAAAATTTTTTGACAGACGAAATTGCTGAATGAATTGCAAAAAATGCAGATGGAGGAATTACATCAAAGCCACAGGCTTCAAAGGAGTTTTGTAAATAAATACCATATGAAAATGCATTGTACAGAGTGAAGTGAAGTGAAGTAAATTATATTTATATAGCGCTTTTCTCTAATGACTGGTTAGTTTAGGTTATTTAAAAACATATCAAACGCTTTTTTTTAACCCTTACAACATGTCCGCAAAGACTAATAAGCCAAGCTTATTCAATCCTACCTCATTTCTACTACACAGCAACACATTTATTCACTTCTTGTTCTCAATTTGTTATCAATTTTTAACAAGTGAATTCTAAACACAACAGTTCTCTTCATAAATAGCTAAGTCAATTTATATAATTTTTAATAAGTACAAGACATTTATTATAATTCTTCTGCTTTGTACTTTGGTAAAATGGTAACACTTGTAGTTTGAACAGTTTCTTAAACTGGATCATATTAGTACATTGTTTGACTTCTTTAGTTTTAGGTGTTGTATGATCATACAAATGTTTTAAGTTATATATTCCTCAAAGATGATATTTCTCTTCTTTTGTTAAGAAGAATTGTTGTAAGTTTTTGGGTAGCATGGTCTAGTTTGCTTTGTACATAATTTTAGCTGTTTGGAAATGCACCAAGTCGTTGAATTTTAATATTTTTGATTCAATAAATAAAAAAAGGTTTGGTTGTTCTTTATATCCAACATTGTTTTATTCTAATTGATCTTTTTTGTTAAACAGTTATTAAATAAAATTTAGTTTTGTAATTATTTCCCCATATTTCAACTGAGATTTGGTAACACTAGCGAGCAGTAGACAATATGCAGTGATTTTTGGTCCAGAACATACTTTGCTGTATTCATTCTTAAAAAATTTATTGCCACATCGTGTTGTATATTTTTAAATGAGATTTCCAGTTCATTTTATTATCTATTATTACACCCAAAAAGGGGGTTTGTTTTACTCTTTCATTGTCATCAAGAACCACAAAAATGACAAAATGTAAACAATGAAAATCCATGTAACCCAATGGAATACAGCGCTGCGGGCAGCAAATAACACGCAACAAACTTGGCACAATTTGAGACTTAACCCTTAGCTCAGTGGTTCTCAACCTTTTTTCAGTGATGTACCCCCTGTGAACATTTTTTCAATTCAAGTACCCCCTAATCAGAGCAAAGCATTTTTGGTTGAAAAAAAGTGATAAGAAGTAAAATACAGCACTATGTCATCAGTTTCTGATTTATTAAATTGTATAACAGTGCAAAATATTGCTAATTTGTCGTGGTCTTTCTTGAACTATTTGGAAAAAAAAAGATATAAAAATAACTAAAAACTTGTTGCAAAATAAACGTGATTCAATTATAAATTAATATTTCTACACATAGAAGTAATCATCAACTTAAAGTGCCCTCTTTGGAGATTGTAATAGTGATCCATCTGAATTCATGAACTTAATTCTAAACATTTCTTCACAAAAAAAGAAATATTTAACATTAATATTTATGAAACATGTCCACAAAAAATCTAGATATCAACACTGAATATTGCATTGTTGTATTTTTTTTTTCACAGTTTATGAACTTACATTCATATTTTGTTGAAGTATTATTCAATAAATATATTTATAAAGGATTTTTGAATTGTTGCTATTTTTAGAACATTTTTAAAAAATCTCACGTACCCCTTGGCATACCTTCAAGTACCCCCAGGTGTACGCGTACCCCCATTTGAGAACCACTGCCTTAGCTAAACCAGCAGTGCAAGCATTATCATACAGTATATTACACTTCCATTTTTTATTTACACTTTTTAAAGGTTTGTCGGAGACCTACTCGGCGAGGACAGTTCAGTGATGGCACGCATGCAGAAGAAGTTCTGGAAGACCAAGCAAGTGCTCATCAAAGCCACTGGTAAAAAAGAGGACGAGTATGTGGTGGCCTCAGATGCTGACCTGGACGCAAAGCTGGAGGTATAAAAGGGAGGAGAAGTTTGCTACAAATCAAACTCAAAGGAGCACTGAGAGGATTTTTGTTTACAGTGTATGCTAAAAATTCAGAAAGACTCTCAAAACTAATTTGCTACTGCTGTAATTTCCATCTATAGTTTGTTAGATTTATATGAAATCTACTTGTCTGTCAACTTCGATTTTTAAAAATAAATGTTTTCATACTGTATACTGATTTATACTCTATGGAGAAGATTTGCACTCTACATAGTCACTTTTTGTATAAATTTGTCATATTCTAATTGTGGAATAACTTTTCTGATAGAACTTGCTCTGTTACCGAGCATAGGTCCACCAGACTTGTTTTAATTAGATTTGGACCTGTATTGGCTAACTGGATTACATCTGGAAGGAAAGATAAGACTGTTTGTGCACTCTATTTATTCTATAGTAAATCAGTAGCTCAGTGGGCCACATTTTCTTTTCTTTTTTTTACAATTGGTCAGTCTTCTCGCGCAGCAGTCTAAGTAGAAAAAATATTCCTGAGTTGTGATAAATTGTAAATGTTAACTATTGGTGGTGTACATAAACTATAGGGAGTTGTGGCAATATGTTATAAACATGTCATAATATATTGTTTTCTCTTTTTCTTCTCCAGTTCTTTCGTTCAGTTCAGTCGACCTGCACCGAGTTGCTGAAAGTGATTGAAAAGTACCAGCATAGAATCACACGTGAGTGACAGTTCCAACACTGAGCAGTTTTATTTAGGTCCACACTAAGGCTGAACAAAAAACAAACAAAAAAAAACATCACTGTCTCGATTCACACAGGATCTTTTCATAATCTTTATTTGTTTAATGGGACTATGCAATGCACATTATTAAATATAAAAACATAAATGCAATAGCAAGAGGATCATTTTCATCTGTATTTCCCGGCAAGAAGGTTGATATTATACACAATAAAGTCCATAAAATAAAATAAAAATAAATTAAAAAAAAGAAATAAATATATATATATGTATGTATACAGTATATGGAGAGCCACACATTACAGTAGGCTGCTGCATTTCCTCATCTTAAAGGGGTTATATTATGATTTTATATCTACATTTAAAACACATCCTTGTGGGTTACATAATATGTGATGGTGGTTTTTATAGTCAAAATTTTGCTTTGACTATGTTTAACAGACCATTTTCAAGCCGCCTTCTGACCATCTCTCCAGGATGCGCCGTTTTGTGGGTGGTCTTAATTATGTGGTTCCACCTTGACTGCGTCTTCTCCCTGTCATCTATGTTGTATTGTTTAGTGCTTCTATATCGAGTTTACTGAACTATACACTACTTTGTAGTACAAATGGTAACAGCGGAGGATGTATGAGCTTGTTTGCCTCACAACAAGAGGATAGAGCAAAAGAAGTAACTTGTTGAGTACAACACGGACTACAATGGCAGACTCAAGCAGAGCCCTTTCATGTAAATTTCTACCCTATATGGAGATATCTGCTGACATCACACTTGGGAAAAACGTTACAATTCCAAAATTCCAAATGGCTCGTTTGTAGGCAGTAAGATGAAAAGCAAGATTGTTTTATAAATATATCTGCCATGCTTCTATGGTTTGATCCCAAACACACAAAAACAGGTACCAATAGATAAGAAAAGTTGGTTTTGCATTATACTTTAAAGGTAAATTTGGTCCAATACGCTAATATCACCCGAGCAAAGGAAGGAGGAAGTGAATGAAGAGTTTCCCATAAGTATTGATTTATTTGTTGCTGACATTTATAAACAAAATAAATTTGCCCTGCCACAAGTTCGGAATGAATGCTTTCGCTTTGCCATCGCTTATAAAGAAATTAGAATAAAGTGAGGCGTCATGTATCGTAAAACTGCTTCACAACACACCTTATACACATCTGCTTTGCCAGAGATGCAGCAGAAAGAGATCTGTTCTTTCAGTTTAGAGACATTGCTCTATATTTATTCATATTTCGCAAGTAGATTTACGTATTAAAAGTGAAAGAGAGGAGTTTGTCTTGTATTGAGCATTTGATAGCCAAATACAAGCAGTTATGATAGACAAAATATTTGTTGAGTGTTTGAGCGCGAAAATCTGCCTCCACAAGCCCAGTGTTCATCACCATGACCGTGCATTGCGTGCGCAAAACTTGCAAAAGTGGCACATTGGAGAAATTGATTAAAAAAAAATCTTTAGCTAAAATAGATGAAAAACGCATAATGTGTGATAAAAAGCTAAAATTTTGATACTAATAACAAATAATATGTCTTTAAATATACATATAATATTATTTATCCTTTTTATGGTCTTATTTCATCACAAATGAAACGATTACAGTGGTGCTGTAAGCTAAAGAGCTCGAGAGGAAAAATAACTCACTGGTTATTTCTTGCCGACAATAGATAGAAAAAGAAAGTATGTCTTACTTTTGGTTGATGAAAAAATATCAAGAAGTAATAATGGTGTTCAAGTTGCATCACTGCAGTACTGTTGCTGTCTTACTTTCCGTTTAGACACAGCAAAAACTCAAACTCCTAAAAGTAATGTTTGTCTTATTTCTGATCAGCCGATCCAGGTTTAGGGTTCATAAATGCACAGCCATGGACATACTCTAATATGACTTTATGATTTAGTCTAGGTAATTAAAAAAGTGAAGTAAAATGTTTTTTTATTCAAATGTGTATTTAAAATTGCTTTTTAACCAAGTAAAAATATGTTTTGTCGGACTATTCGATCAAGAGAATGACTTTCCAGTAGAATACTCGATTACAAAAATATTTCATAGCCGCAGCCATCGTCCGTTCAAACGGAGGTTTTCACCATCTCTTATCTTCCTCTTAGAACAATGTCCTGACTTCCTCTCCCAAAGATTGTTTAATTCCAGAGGAAGAGTGACCACGAGCGAGTTGCCGGGAGAACAACCTATTTTTACGCAGGACAGTTGTAAATCAGCGACGCCAGGCAACAACAACCCTATTGTGACCAACTCCAGGACACACACACATAAATAGTGAAACTCCTCACCTACAATGTTTGAATAAAGTCTTTTGGATGAAAGGTGATACATCTTCACCCAATACATTGCATTGATTTAACTTTTGCAGATTAATAACTATTTTAAACATTTTTTGACATGCAAATATTTTATAATGTATTTGTTTGTTATGGGACAACACTGTTGAAATGATACATTAATACACATTTTAGTCAGTTCAAAGCTGGTACAACAATTTCAATTCGCTGTCCCCTCAAAATAAGTCAACACAGCCATGAATGTCTAAACCCTAGCACCAAAACTACATGTATTTAATGTCACAAACAATTGACAACATCAATTCAAGACTTTCCTAATGATAAAAATAAACAAGTATTGGTAAGCTGCTTTTAATCAAAAGAGAAAAAAAAGAGCGGGTGATTCACATTTCATGATCTCCCACCTGATTGATTGATTGATTGATTGAAAGTTTTATTAGTAGATTGCACAGTTCAGTACATATTCCGTACGATTGACCACTAAATGGTAACACCCGAATAAGATTTTTAACTTGTTTAAGTTGGGGTCCACGTTAATCAATTCATGGTACAAATATATACTATCAGCATAATACAGTCATCACTCAAGTTAATCATCATAGTACATATATTGAATTATTTACAATCCGGGGGGTGGGATGAGGAGCTTTGGTTGATATCAGTACTTCAGTCATCAACAATTGCATCAACAGAGAAATGGACATTGAAACAGTGTAGGTCTTACTTAGTAGGATATGTACAGCCAGCAGAGAACATAGTGAGTTCAGATATATACATTAGAAATACATTTGATTATTTTCATTAGGTTATTTACAATCCGAGGAGATGGGATGTGAAGGACAGCATTAGTAAAGGGTTAAAGTTGCCTCGAAGTGTTGTTGTAGAGCGTTTTTAAGGAGGATAGAGATGCACTTACTTTTATACCTGTTTGGGAGTGCATTCCAGATTGATGTGGCATGATGTGCCTGATTTTGTATTCCCTACACCTGTGTTTACATCATACTAAAGCTGCAACTAACGATTAATTTGATAATCGATTAATCTGTCGATTATTACTTTGATTAATCGATTAATAAGCGGACAAAAGAGACAAACTAAATTTCTATCCTTTCCAATACTTTATTTTAAAAAACAGCATACTGGCACCAAGTTTTACAAAAAAAAAGTGCATTATTGTCATGCACAATAGCAATAATTCTGCTTAGGGGAATTTCAAACCTGGCTATTACCTATTCCAACCATTCTGCAATGTTGGATGCTGAATGTCTTTCCTCTAGTGGCATGGTCGTGAGAGCAATTTTGCTCTGGGTGGCTTTTATGTCAGTCTACACTGCATGGAATGTCTGCTTGTACTTCCTCTCCATCAGTTTGGTAAAATGGGTCCTCGAGGGAGGAGGACGTGAATCATTTGTCTAAAACCTTCATCCTCCACCATTGATAGTGGCCTCATGTCAGTTACCAACGTATTCAGGATAGCATCAGTCAATGCAGCCGCTTGCCTTGGTGTGCAGACCTTCCTTGGCGCAGTGGTAGAGTGGCCGTGCGCAACCCGAGGGTTCCTGGTTCAACCCCCACCTAGTATCAACCTCGTCACGTCTGTTTTGTCCTGAGCAAGACACTTCACCCTTGCTCCTGATGGATGCTGGTTAGCGCCTTGAATGGCAGCTCCTTCCATCAGTGTGTGAATGTGTGTGTGAATGGGTAAATGTGGAAGTATTGGCAAAGCGCTTTGAGTACCTTGAAGGTAAAAAAGCGCTATACAAGTACAACCCATTTATTTATTTATCATTTACCCTTTGGACCAAGTCTAATGCTGGGTTGTTTCTTTCTGAAATGAGAGAAACCATATTATGAACGTACATCGTAGCATCATTTACATGCAACTCAATACATACCCAGTTGATTTTATTAATAATTTCTGACGTAAAAGACAAATAAGCCACCATATTAAAAAAACAGCTAAATTAAATAAATGGACATTGGGGTTGCAGCATACAACCATAATAACACAGACATGTAACTCATCAGATCAGAACTGGGTCAGATAATGTATCCGTTTCTGTTGTGAATAATAAAGGATTCACTTTCAGGCTGCCTGTGAATAATAGCATGAAATAGTCCAGCACCTTCATAACGTTTAGTTATACTAAACCGTCACTCAAATCTATTTATATTTATATAGCTTTATCGGGTACGGCTACATTGATCCATTATGAAACCAACCTGAGATATTTCTGTCCGTTGCGTTTATTTCCAAATTGGTAACCGTGCGTTTTCGCTCTCAAAACGGAGTCAAATGTGCCGGAGACACATTATCAGCCCCGCTTTGCAACAAAGACCTAACATTAACGTTACTCATAAAAAAGCTGAACTTATGAATGCTTGTTGCCACTCATAACAACACAGAAAATGAAGACGTCTCACTCTCCAAAACGTTCCTAACACTCTGAAAGTTAATACAAAACAGTTGCTGCTGCGCTTCCTGAAAAAAATCTCGTTAACAAAATATTAAAAACACACAAAGACGGACACAACGGATCAATGTACACGGACCATGGACTGAAAAAGTTATGTACCGGGATTTCTTCTCTTCATCCTTTGACGCTTTTAGGTTTTGCTGACATGTGCTTTCTTTTATATAGACTTGCCGAGTGGGTGCTTTTCGAAAAGCTCATGTAAACGTGTTTAAGAAATACAAATGATAACCTGATAATACTTAAATGGGAAATAATTAGCGTTAAAAGTATATCAATTAAACCTTTAACGGAGTGGTCAATGCAAACTAGTGCATTCTTCGGCTCTGTTCCCTTGGTCTGGTGATACTTTTGTTGTCTTTTTAAAAAAAAATCTTGCACTCTTCCGCCATTCTCGATTACCTTGTAGAACTCTGAAGAAACGTTTATCCTATTTACAGTTTAAACGGTTCTTGCGGCCTAAAACTACGCAAGCATTGGGCATTTTTATTGAGAAAAGCTAAATGGCGCCTAGTACCCATTGAGAACTGACGCTGGCTTGACCACCACGCATATTTAATGAACCCGATGTGACGTCATTTTGACTTCAATCAATACACGACTCTGATACAGCCCCTGCTATACTGCCTCCTTTGGACATCCAACATGGAACACAAATAAATGAATGTGGCTCCTACAAAGATTTTTTTATTTTAATTCATGAGCTGCATCATAAACCAACACTACCATTGTACTAAAGGACTCTCACTACACTCTCATTGGCATAAAGGCAGGCACTTCCTTCATTTTCCGCAGCCTGGGCAAGTTGGCACCAAGCCCTGGTTCTACCCACGAAAGGGTCGACATCTAACATTCATCATCATGACTCATATTTTCTTGGATCGTGCACACAAACAGCAAGCGTCACCACACTGTTTATTCTCCACAGGTTTGTCCCAGGAGGAAAATGAGCTTGGCCTGTTTTTGCACTTCCAAGCCAAACGAGACCGGACTAAGGCTGGAAACATGATGGAGGCCACCAGCAAAGCCCTGTGCACATCTGCCAAGAAGAGGTTGGAGGCTGCATAGACAAGGGCATGCCACAGTATGCCCTAAAACATGTTTCTTGTTTGCTCTGCCCCAGGATGGTGCTCAACCCACCGCTGCACCGTTTACACCAGGAAGTTGAGACATTCAGACAGCGAGCCATCGCTGATACGCTCCTGACGGTCAGCCGCATGGAGAAAGCTCGCACAGAATACAGAGGAGCACTGCTCTGGATGAAGGACATCTCTCAAGAACTTGATCCAGACACTTATAAACAACTGGAAAAGTTCCGTAAGGTAGAACTTGGCGTTTTAGTCTGTGTCTCAACTGGAGCATTTCCGTACTCACACATAGTCCTAAGTGCGCTCAAACTGAGACGTGCGTCAAAAGGTACTGTACTTTCAGTACCAGCATGTTGCACTGATGGATACCTAACAGCCTCAATAATTGCTATCTTGGCTACGTAACTTAAAATAAAGGTGGCCGAGAAGCAATGGAAAAAACTGATCAGAAAAATAAAGCGGGTATAAATTATATTGTGATCATTTCAACTGAGGACAGTAATAGATCTAGAAGAATAGAATAGAATAGAAAGTACTTTATTGATCCCTGGGCGAACTTCAGGACACTGTCCACATTTTCACCCTCGCAAACTAACTACACATTATGCTCACTGAAGTGTACTGACGGAAGTATTCCAAATCTAGACTCCAAACATCCCAGAACAAACTAGTCCGGTTACTTTTAGACCTCCACCCCAGATCACACCTCACTCCAACCCACTTCTCCAAAGTGGGCTGGCTCAGGGTGGAGGACAGAGTAAAACAACTTGCACTGAGCCTAGTCTATAAAATCCGCTACACCTCCCTGATACCGAAGTACATGTCAAACTACTTCCTTGACCGCCATAACCACAACACCAGGGGGAGCTCCACAAACCACGTTAAACCCAGATTCCGATCTAACAAAGGTCTTAACTCATTCTCTTTCTATGCCACATCAATGTGGAATGCACTCCCAACAGGTGTAAAAGTAAGTGCATCTCTATATTCCATCAAAACCGCTCTAAAACAACACCTCCAGGCAACATCAACCCTTTACTAATACCCCCCTCCATTCACATCCCATCTCCCCGGATTGTAAATAACCTAATGTAAATAATCACATGTATTTCTAATGTTTATACTTGTTCTTATGCTATCTGAACTCACTATGTTCTCTGCTGGCTGTACATATCCTACTAAATAAGACCTACACTGTTTCAATGTCCATTTCTCTGTTGATGCAAATGTTGATGACTGAAGTACTGATATCAACCAAAGCTCCTCATCCCACCCCCCGGATTGTAAATAATGTAAATCATTTGATGTACATACTATGATGATTAACTTGTGTGATGACTGTATTATGCTGATAGTATATATTTGTACCATGAATTGATTAACGTGGACCCCGACTTAAACAAGTTGAAAAACTTATTCGGGTGTTACCATTTAGTGGTTAATTGTACAGAATATGTACTGAACTGTGCAATCTACTAATACAAGTATCAATCAATCAATCAATCAATCTATTTGACCAATCTGTTCATATGTTGGCAGGTTCAAGGCCAGGTGAGGGCGACAAAGAGCCTGTTTGAGAAGCTAAAGAACGACGTGTGCCAAAAGGTGGACATGCTGGGTGCCAGCCGCTGCAACATGCTGTCACACTCACTCTGCAACTACCAGGTGGCCCCAAACAGAGAATTGCAACGTCTTTCCCTCTCTCGCTTTACACACGTTTTCTCCTCTTGTAGTCCACCCTGCTGCAGTTTTGGGAGAAGACGGCTCATGCTTTGTCAGACATCCATGACACCTTCCAGGGACACACACCCTACCAGTTCAACACACTCAAGGTGTGCAGACAGCGCCGTTTACGCCATGTTTCTAGGGTTGCCTTAATTACTCGTCCAATTGTTGACAGGACCTGCGGGACCCACTGGAGCAAATGACGGACGCACAACAAAAAGAGGATAAGGAGAAAGTTCTGCCGAGCAACACAGACAGGTGAAGGAACCTCCACAGGTGTTCTGTGAAGGCAGGTACACTCAGTCCACACAGTAAGAAAATAACAATGTGTGTCTCCCTCTTTTAATGTTACATAGTCTGGTGTGCTTGGATGACGAAGCACCACAGAGTGTTGCTGATGCTGACACAGGTGAGTTGTGATGTTCATCATGTCCTTAAATAACACACATTCTGAGTCAATCACATGTATTTTCCGGACCGTAGGGCGTACCGGATCATTAGGGGCACTGCCGATAAGCGTGTCTAGTCAGGTCTTTTTCTACACAAAAGGCGCGCCGGATTATAGGAGCTTCACAATTTTTTTTTTCTAATTTTGCCCATCATTTACAAACCCCGTTTCCATATGAGTTGGGAAATTGTGTTAGATGTAAATATAAACGGAATACAAAGATTTGCAGATCATTTTCAACCCATATTCAGTTGAATATGCTACAAAGACAACATATTTGATGTTCAAACTGATAAACATTTTTTTTGTTGCAAATAATCATTAACTTTAGAATTTGATGCCAGCAACACGTGACAAAGAAGTTGGGAAATGTGGCAATAAATACTGAAAAAGTTCAGGAATGCTCATCAAACACTTATTTGGAACATTCCACAGGTGTGCAGGCCAATGGGGAACAGGTGGGTGCCATGATTGGGTATAAAAGCAGCTTCCATGAAATGCAAAGTCATTCACAAACAAGGATGGGGCGAGGGTCACCACTTTGTAAGCAAATTGTCGAACAGTTTTAGAAGAACAATTCGCAACGAGCTATTGCAAGGAATTTAGGGATTTTACCATCTACAGTCCGTAAAATTATCAAAAGGTTCAGAGAATCTGGAGAAATCACTGCACCTAAGCGATGATATTACGGACCTTTGATCACTCAGGCGGTACTGCATCAAAAACCGACATCAGTGTGTAAAGGATATCACCACATGGGCTCAGGAACACTTCAGAAAACCACTGTCAAGTGGTCGCTACATCTGTAAATACGAGTTAAAACTCTACTATGCAAAGCGAATGCCATTTATCAACAACACAGAGGAACGCCGCCGGCTTCGCTGGCCCCGAGCTCATCTAAGATGGACTGATGCAAAGTGGAAAAGTGTTCTGTGGTCTGACGAGTCCACATTTCAAAATATATTTGGAAACTGTGGACGTGGTGTCCTCCGGAACAAAGAGGAAAATAACTATCCGGATTGTTATAGGCACAAAGTTCAAAAGCCAGCATCTGAGATGGTATGGGGGTGTGTTAGTGCTCAAGGCATGGGTAACTTACACATCTGTGAAGGCACCATTAATGCTGAATGGTACAAACAGGTTTTGAAGCAACATATGTTGTCATCCAAGCAATGTTATCATGGACGACCCTGCTTATTTCAGCAAAACAATGCCAAGCGACGTGTTACAACAGCGTGGCTTCGTTGTAAAAGAGTGCGAGTACTTTCCTGGCCCGCCTGCAGTCCAGACATGTCTCCCGTCGAAAATGCGTGCCGCATTATGAAGCGTAAAATACAACAACTTAAGCTGTACATCAAGCAAGAATGGTAAAGAATTCGACTTTCAAAGCTTCAACAATTAGTTTCCTCAGTTCCCAAACGTTTGAGTGTTGTTAAAAGAAAATGTGATGTAACACAGTGGTGAACATGCTCTTTCCCAACTACTTTGGCACGTGTTGCAGCCATGAAATTCTTAGTTAATTATTATTTGCAAAAAAATTAAAGTTTATCAGTTTGAACATCAAATATCTTGTCCTTGTAGTGCATTCAATTTAATATGTGTTGAAAAGGATATGCAAATCATTGTATTCCGTTTATATTTACATTTAACACAATTTCCCAACTCATATGGAAACGGGGTTTGTACAATCTGTACATGAGACACGAACATGTTTCTTTTTTGTGCATTGTAATTTGTAAAATAAGGCACGTAATAATGTAGCTAATGGGAGTCATCTATTCCACTTATGAAACATCCCAATAGCACCAACAATACTTGATTAACATGCCATATTAACCATGTGTTAGCAACACTGTCACAAGAGCTAAAACCTAGAAACTACTTTTAGTGACACAAGAAATACTGCTACATGATGCTTAGTGGATCTGTTAATCACACCGCTTATACAACTTGGAGCTCATCCTCTCTTTATTCAGGCTCAAAAATATACGTTTCTGGATCCCCAAAGTGTTGTTTTGTTGTGAAGGATATAGCGAACGTTGTGATACGTCTGTGAAAGGAGCAAAAAAACATAAATGTACGTGTTGTTATTGCCTGTTACTACATCATATACAGTACAGACCAAAAGTTTGGACACACCTCATTCAATGCGTTTTCTTTATTTTCATGACTATTTACATTGTAGATTGTCATTGAAGGCATCAAAACTATGACTGTGAAGCTCTTCAAGAGAATGCCTAGAGTGTGCAAAAAAGTAATCAGAGCAAAGGGTGGCTATTTTGAAGAAACTAGAATATATAATATGTTTTCAGTTATTTCACCTTTTTTCAAATGTGTATATTCATAGTTTTGATGCCATCAGTGACAATACACAATGTCAACAATGTCTACAATCATTTAGGACCGGCATTGAGATCAAGCATCATGAATCGTCATGGATGAAAGTTGGTAAAAGACTAGTGTGTAGTTTGATTCTATTTTTAAAAAACATCTATACATACCATAAACCTTCATATCTGTATTCTCAGCTGTTGCTTGCTAGTGACAGTCACAACTACGGTACCAGGCTAGCCCTGAGAGGTGCTCTCACCCATCTTAAACCCAAAAGGGATGTTTTGAAAAAGACTGTAATATTTAGGGCAATCACTTACTGGCATCGACTTCCACAATATCTGCTATCAATCACCAGCATAGTGGGTTTCAAGAATAGACTTACCATGAATTGATTAACGTGGACCCCGACTTAAACAAGTTGAAAAACTTATTCAGGTGTTACCATTTAGTGGTCAATTGTACGGAATATGTACTGTACTGTGCAATCTACTAATAAAAGTATCAATCAATCAATCAAGACTTAGAGGAGAAGTATTGCGGAAAGAGATTATTCTAGATCGTACCTAATGTCATGACTGTTTTTATTGACTATTGAGTATTTTATTGATTATGGTATAAGCAGTAGAAAATGGATGGATGGTACTTTTTCGTCACTTATTGTTTGTCTTTGGTACACTGTGTATATTTTAGGCCATTGGTTCTTTGTTTTATTTTTGCAAAAATATATGTCTATTTTTATATTGCTATTTTTATAGTTGTTATAATTTTTTGGGGATATTAGTTATTGCTATTTTTGTATTACGACATTTTATTATTGGATCATGTTTTACTGCATTTTAATGTTTTGTTTTGTGATTGTGTGATGTTTTTTGCCTGGACCCCAGGAAGAATAGTCTCCACTGCGGTGTCGACTAATGGGGATCCTTAATAAATTAAACTAAACTAAACAATGTAAATAGTCATGAAAATAAAGGAAACACATTGAATGAGGTGTGTCCAAACTTTTAGCCTGTACTGTATATACCATATTTCCTTGAATTGCCGCAGGGTATATAGTATGCGCCTGCCTTCAATTACTGCCAGGTCAAACTCGCTTCGCAAAATAATTAGCGCATGCTTAGTATTACCGCCTGGTCAAACTCGTGACGTCACGAGTGACACTTCCCCTGTCATCATTTTCAAAATGGAAGAGGCTGATTTCAATACCGGTAATTTGAAATCGCATAAAGGGAAGAAGATTAAGAGCTATTCAGTAGGATTTAAGGTCCAAGATTTACATCACACTCAAATCAAATTTTTACTACGTTCCTTTGGTAAGTGTCGGAGTGAGAAGAGGTTTTAAATTAATTAACGCTTACTTTTACCGCATGCCTTTGGTAAGCACAGGAGTGAGAAGAGGTTTTTAATTAATTAGCGCTCCGGCGGCAATTCAAGGAAATACGGTAAGTTATTATTATTTTTTGGGTTATTTGTTGTTGCTATTTTTGTATTATGACATTTTATTATCGGATCATGTTGTACTGCAGTTTTATGTTTTGTTTTGTGATTGTGTGATGTTTTTTGCCTGGACCCCAGGAAGAATAGTCTCCACTGCGGTGTCGACTAATTGGGATCTTTAATAAACTAAACTAAACTAAACAATGTAAATAGACATGAAAATAAAGAAAACACATTCAATGAGGTGTGTCCAAACTTTTAGCCTGTACTGTATATACTTACAGCGTGTATATAAAACATTGATGGATGTTTTTAGAGGGCTTTATAGTCGGAATAGATGGACTCCCATTACCTGTGTTCTTAGCTGCGTCTTGCTGGCGTTTATGGAGCTGAAATGCATAAAATAAGATAAAAACGTGTGCGCTTTTCTCACATAAGCCTTGTGAATTGTAGATAAGTTAAGTTGTGGCTGTCAATTGTGGGTTCAGTTACTATCAGGAGGAACTCAGAGAATGTGTAACTTCCTGTCAGGTGTTCGGCTGGACTCGACTGGGCCGACAGCAGAGGATGAAGAAGGTGACCGGGGCGACATGGCCTTCTTCAAAGACCTGCTCAGCCCCACTCCCGGGGCAACGGACGACTTCAGCAAAGAGTGGCAGGATGCTTTCGGGCTCTTTGAGGCTCCCGCCTCAGTCCCTGCAGACGCAGACGTTCCGGCCCAGACCGCCCACCCTCCCCCTTGTGCCTCCCCCGGCCCTGCGGGCTTCCTGCCTTCCCAGCTGCTGGACCACAGTCTGAGTTCCACAGGTGAGTCTTCTGTTGGTGGAATGACGCTGATCCTTCTTTCTTAAAGGCCTACTGAAACCCACTACTACCGACCACGCAGTCTGATAGTTTATATATCAATGATGAAATATTAACATTGCAACACATGCCAATACAGCCTTTTTAGTTTCCTAAATTGCAATTTTAAATTTCGCGCGATTATCCTGTTGAAAACGTTGCGGTATGATGACGTGTATGATGATGCGTGCGCGTGACGTCACGGATTGTAGCAGACATATTGTTCCAGCCCGATCCCAGCTATAAGTCGTCTGCTTTAACCTTCCTCTTGTGTTAGCTTTCTGTTACCTTTCTTATGTTAGTGGGTCGGTTTTGACCCATGTCTTAAACAGCTGTGAAATTCACAAAAAATAATTATCTATCATTCAATTTGTTTCTCATCTGTTGTTTACCTTGTTAGGCTTCCTTATCCATGAAAATATTGGTTTTACTATTTTTGGTGTGGGCCGTTGGGCCTTTTTTTTCATCAGTATACCTCTCGATTTCAATTAAAAAATGGTTAAATTAACCTCGAGAGAATTATATAAATAAATAAAAGTTTGTTTCTTTACCTGACTATTACTGAGGTGTATTAGAACACATCTCTTAAATAAATCATTTTTATTTATTTTTTCATTTTAATAATTTTATACTGAATTGACCTCACATGTCTGGACTTGCCCGTCTTTGTTTGTTTTTGTACTAGATAAAAAGGTAAAAAGAGAATCCCCTAAAGCTCACATGATTGGGAGAGGATCTGGCTGTCAGTGTGTTCAGTTTTGGCTCTAATTATTGCTTGGTAATCTTATTTTTAGAACTGGGTCGAAACCGACCCTTACAACACCAAGGTCATAATTTCAACCAGAGCATTTTATAATTTAGCGGAAAAAAACAAACAGTTTTATTTTGTTGAAATAAAGGTTCCTGACAAAGTCAAAAAGCCTTAATGCAAAAAAATAAATTTATGTGTTTTATTTATGAATTTAAAAACTAAAACAGGTCGATGC
The DNA here is from genome assembly GCF_033978795.1 of Nerophis ophidion. Taxonomy (NCBI): domain Eukaryota; kingdom Metazoa; phylum Chordata; class Actinopteri; order Syngnathiformes; family Syngnathidae; genus Nerophis; species Nerophis ophidion. The sequence goes on along the minus strand of NC_084616.1, from coordinate 69,632,757 downwards.
CGACCCTAACACAAGACGAAGGTTAATCACATAATTACACAGTATTCTGGACATCTGTGTTGCTGAATCTTTTGCAATTTGTTCAATTATTAATGGAGAAGTCAAAGTAGAAAGATGTAGGTGGGAAGCGATGTATTGCGGCTGCCTTTAGCAACACAAACACAGCCGGTGTTTCCTTGTTTGCATTCCTGAAGGTGAAGCTTTACTATGGAACAGAACGATCAAGCGAACATGGTTCTCTACCACATCTCAACCGGCAGGTTTCGGTGAGAAAATTGTGGTAATAAGTCGGCTCTTACCGTAGACATGAGCGGAGCTTGCGTCGTTCCTCGTGCACCTGTCAAAGAGGCAGCTGCGGACTCTCTTGCCTCCTCCGACTGGCCGCCCCCGAACGTGGGATGCTTCCACCGTGGAGGAGGGGAAAACAAAAATCCGCCCGGCCTGACCGGCTGCCTTCGCCTCGCTTTGTCGAGAAACGTGGCTTCCCTCAGAGACACTGGCGGTCACCACACCCGTGGCCACACCCCTCCGACTTTGAGGTACTACTTTATAATCTTACTAAAACACTAGTAACACAATAAGCACAATTATCCTAGTAAATGGGTCTAATAACATCTGAATCGCTCTCACTGCCCTCTAGCCTATTTTTATTTTTTTTTCTAGTCCTTCACTCTCACTATCCTTATCCAAGAATCTTTCATCCTCGCTCAAATTAATGGGGAAATCGTGGCTTTCTCGGTCCGAATCGCGCTCGCTGCTGGTGGCCATGATTGTAAACAATGTGAGGATGTGAGGAGCTCCACAACCCGTGACGTCACACGCACATCGTCTGCTACTTCCGGTACAGGCAAGGCTTTTCTATTAGCGACCAAAAGTTGCGAACTTTATCGTCGATGTTCTCTACTAAATCCTTTCAGCCAAAATATGGCAATATCCCAAAATGATCAAGTATGACACATAGAATGGACCTGCTATCCCCGTTTAAATAAGAAAATCTCATTTCAGTAGGCTTTTAAGCATCATTCTTTTTGTCTGTCAGGCTGGTCGACGCCGCCCATGTTCCAAGCTCCGCCCCTTCAGCCTCCCGCTGCTCCCAACCTATCAACTTCTTCGGCTCCAGCAGCCAAAGGTGAGCTTCCTACTCAGAAAATATCATCTGTCTGATGTCCATTTCTAAAAGGTGAACATGTTGGTAGAATCTGCAGGTGCGTCCAGAGACATGTCCGCTTGGTTCAACCTGTTTGCAGACTTGGACCCGCTCTCCAACCCCGACGCCATCGGACGCTCTGCGGACGAGCTGCTCAACGCCTGAACCTGTTTGTCTCTACCTCTGAGTTGAAGGTTTAAGGCACACACAGGAAATGACTGTCAGCACTGCACACAACACCGCTGACTCCTTTGTTTCGTTCATTAATCTGCAGGACGATGCCTAAATCAGTCATCATTACATTTTAGAGCGTTTCTTTTATTCATTGCAACATTTTTTTTTTTTTTTTAGGATCCATATGCAGGGTCTTACAGGGTCACTAAGTTTTTAAGGTTGCAGAATTTCAAAGGGTTGTTTTGTTGCTGGCGCACATTCAAAAAAAGGTGTAAAATACTGTATTGTGAATTGAATACCCACGATAAACATGTATGATGTTTTCTGATACTTGACATATTCTGCATTATTTTTCTCCCTAGTTACAGAAACCAAGAAAACACTTTTAAAGGTAATATCAACAAACTGTACAATACTATAGACACTAAATATGATTTGTACAACTGTTTATTCTTAATGAATGTATTTGTCTAATCTCAATCAGCTTTTTTTGTGTGTATTTTAATTAACTCAAGGACTGACAAATGTAAATGTGGGGATCGGCTAACAATAAACTGGACAATGAAAGTTTAGTGTTTTATGTACGTTTCAAATTTTATACTCATTTCAAATCTTTCCCGAGGCCTTGTAATGACATTAATATAACATGAATTGATAAACAGTGTCAGCATCCACACAAATGTTGGTGACTGAACTTTATGGCGGACATATTCCACCCCCCACAACCCCGAAAAGGACAAGCGGTAGAAAACTGATGTATATTTGATCTTTTACACAATTCTTACGTACGTAGCCACTGCATTATACTCATACTTGTCAACCCTCCCAGATTTTCCAGGAGACTCCCGAAATTCAGCGCCTCTCCCGAAAACCTCTTGGGACAAATTTTCTCTCGAAATTCTCCCAAAATTCAGGCGGAGCTGAAGGCCACGCCCCCTCCAGCTCCATGCGGACCTGACTCAGCAATGTTGTGACCCTCTTAAACAGGCATCAGGACAATACTGCCATCTACTGTACATAGTGTAGAATAGAATGTACTTTATTGATCCCTGGGGGAAATTCAGCACCACAGTTCGCTCGCAATAAACAATGATAATAATAAATAATATAATATATATTATACATAATATATGAAAAATATAAATATATTCTACATATATTCTACATTTAAGTGCAGTCAAGGGACATGCATTAGGGAGTCTGTTCTGAAGCCCACAGTAAAGAGACGTAACTTCATCACATCGCCTGGTTATTGACTCCAACCCAAAATATTACACCGTCGACGAGCAAAATGAAGAAACACGCTTGCAAGTTCCAAAACGAATGGAAACAAGAATTTCAGTTTAACCAGGAGAGTTTGAAGGAGAAGGGGTATGTTGCCTGTAAATTTTGTAGAACTGACTTCTCCATTGAACACGGTGGCCGAACGGATATACTCAGTCATGAACGATCAGTGAAGCACAAAGCGTCTGCAGCGCAGCATCGTTCACAACCCAATATTATAGGCCACCTCGCAAAATGGAGACCCGATGGTGTAACTTATGCTGAAACAAAGATGGCTATGCTGATAGCTGGAAGCAACATCCCGTTCTCATTTGCGGATGTCTACAACAAATCCTTGGAGGATATGTTCCCGGATTCGGAGATCGCTCGCCAATGCGCAAATGGCAGAACAAAGGTTACTCAATTAGTGAAAGGTAAGTTTTTGTTTTTTTCAGTAACCAGCAAGCACAGTACAGTTAGTAGATTTACTGTGTTTTTATTACTGTCTATTTGATAGGTGCTGTTGGAAATTCAACTATATACTAAAATAAATATGTATAGCTAGAATTCACTGAAATTCAAGTATTTCATACATATGTATATATATATTAAATACTCAGTTGGTGAATTACTCCTCCCCTCTTAACCACGCCCTTCACACCCCACCTCCTGAAATCGGAGGTCTCAAGGTTGGCAAGTATGATTATACATAGCCGCCATGTTGGATATGCGTAGGTGAGTATTTTTGGAGAAGAGAAGTCACTCATGTGCTGCATGGTACTACTAACCAGTTAAAATGTTTTTTTTTTTTGATTGATTGAAACTTTTATTATTAGATTGCACAGTACAGTACATATTCCGTACAATTGACCACTAAATGGTAACACCCGAATAAGTTTTTCAACTTGTTTAAGTCGGGGTCCACGTTAATCAATTCATGTAAAACTAAATACTTTATTTGGCTGTCATGGTGTATTAATGAGTGTGTGTGAGAGAGAATAAGATATACCTTAATCACCTTCCTCGCATTAGACCGAGCCGCCACATCCAAAATGGCCGGCACGCTCAATGAGGCGTCTTTGGCGCTGTCCCGCCAAATTTCTCCCCCCCCCACAAAAACCTTACCCCGGAAGACATTTGGTGTGACAGCCCCTCTAATGCCTGGAGGACCCCAAGGAGGGCGTGATAATACCAAGTTATACGACTCTTAAGGCAGCTGCAAAATTATCCATCCATCCATTTTCTACCGCTTATTCCCTTTGGGGTTGCGGGGGGCGCTGGTGCCTATCTCAGCTACAATCGAGCGGAAGACGCGATACACCCTGGACAAGTCGCCACCTCATCGCAGGGCCAACACAGATAGACAGACAACATTCACACTCACATTCACACACTAGGGCCAATTTAGTGTTGCCAATCAACCTATCCCCAGGTGCATGTCTTTGGAAGTGGGAGGAAGCCGGAGTACACGAAGGGAACCCACGCATTCACGGGGAGAACATGCCGCAAAATTAGCCAAGCAAAAATAGCTTGAAAGGTTAGCACGCTGGAATGCTAAAATTTTTTCCTCACCGTTATTTTTCACCAATGACAATCAGATAATTATAATGCTTTTAAAACAAGCAGCTGTGTGGGCTGCTTTAAGGTCCTTCCACCCTCATTGGGGTCCTTCAGGCATTAGAGGGGCTGTCACGCCAAATGTCTTCCGTGGGGGAAGGTTTTTGTAGGGGGGGAGAAACTTGGCGTGACAGAGCCCTACTGGTTCTCAAATGGGGGTACGCCAGTGACGTGGAGGCAGGTGAGGCCATCATGGAAAGAAAAAAAAATGTAAAAAACAAAAAATAATTAAATTGTTGTATGTGGACGGGACTCTCGCTGCTGTCTTGGATCCGCTTTGGACTGAACTCTCGCGGCTGTGTTGGAGCCACTATGGATTGAACTTTCACAGTATCATGTTAGACCCGCTTGACATCCATTGCTTTCGGTCCCCTAGAGGGGGGGGGCTTTCCCACATCTGAGGTCCTCTCCAAGGTTTCTCATAGTCAGCATTGTCACTGGCGTCCCACTGGATGTGAATTCTCCCTGCCCACTGGGTGTGAGTTTTCCTTGCCCTTTTGTGGGTTCTTCCGAGGATGTTGTAGTCGTAATGATTTGTGCAGTCATTTGAGACATTTGTGATTTGGGGCTATATAAATAAACATTGATTGATTGATTGATGTATCCAGTGCTTATACAATAAAGTTATTTTTCCATTTAACTTCACCAGTTTTGGATTATTTTTATTCAAGATCACTGAATTTTCACATTTGCCATTCAAATACTAAGAATTACTTGCGGTGAGTCACAGCCAGTTGAGCCTCACCAGTCACCACGGATTGTGCAATGACTCGCAGGGGCGCCGAAAAGGGGGGGTAAAGGAGACGGATTCTAGGGGCCCATGATGGAGGGGGGCCCAGAGAGGCCCCTAATGATGATGAAATGTGTTGGGGGGCCTTGTAAAGATTATTTTCATGGGGCCCAAAATCCCTAGCGGCACCCCTGATGACTCGGCTAACTGCTGGCCTGCTGTGCAGTGAGACCGTATTTCTACATGAATTATATTATTAGGGCTGGGCAAATTAGTGGGTTAATTATGAGTTAGCTCATCAATCTATTAACGCCGACAATTATTTTATCGCACATTTGCGTATGTTGTTTACATGCTTTTATTTTGTTAACGCCTTTTCTGAACAAGATGGCGTCGCCCGGCGTCGAGGAGCTCTTGGTAAAGATGGAACATTTGGCAAAAATACCGGACAATTCTGCAAATTTCATGGCTGGCTTACAGCGTGGTCACTCCGGGATCACTTACGACCGCCAGACAATTCTGGATGTGGATAGATCGGGTCGTTTTGGACTGAATGACGCGTGCTTGCTAGACCGGCTAGCTAGCATGGGAATACTTTGCCGGCTACATCCAGCGGCCTGTGAAGCAGCGGAGTATATGTGTTGTCCGTCTATTTATGAATAATGCAGACGAGGCATATTGGCTGAGTTCTTAACGTTTGCTTTCAGAGCGTGCATATCACAACATACAAGATGCCGTCATAGCGACACAACCTCATGCTCGTCACTCCTGTTGCATGCTGGGTAGGGTAGTTCTTTTTTCCCCTGGCTCATAACATCACAATATAGTACCATGTATATGATGCGTTCAGTTTATCAAAGCACCAAGCAAACAATGGGAAAATTCCCATCATATCAATTCCTAGATATGGTCATAATTATTTTAAGTGCACTACGCAGAATAAACACAACATTATTAATATTGCTACTACGGATAATTTGATCAAAAATTCCCCCAAAACAGCCCACTACCTATAACATAGGTTTTTTAAACATAAGATCCCTGATAAAAAAAAAATGTTTCTGCTGTTACCTCAGAAATTACCTGTTCAGATGTTATGATTGTGGCTCAGAGATTTGTATGTAGATTATATTTATTTTCCATAACAAACAGGATAACTTAAATACCCTGGCAGTGGCAATAAGCTTAAATGTATGTATTTACATTTTTTGAGTTGATTTTCATAAAATATGCTATTTAACTGCTACTGTTTAACAAGGACTGATTTAAATTGTGTTTGCACAACAAATGTTTTGGCGCTTTTGTTCATGTGGGAGAATATTCCAATAAAGGTGCACTACACACTACTTTTGAATTCATTATTGGGCTTTGCGTATACAATGCAGTTAATCGCGATTAATCAGAGAAATAGTGCGATTAACTTCGATTAAAATTTTTAATCGTTGCCCAGCCCTATATATTATACATTTCCATAGTTTAGTTAGCTAAGGTATATAATGTACAGTCTATTTTGTCAACAACTGTATGTGTGTAACGTATTTCTTGTGCTGGGCAATCATAAAAAAGCTGCGAAGACGCACTGTGTGAGGCTCGCCTCTGTCACAGTTATTTGATGTCGAACCCCAGAATGCAGAGAAGGAGGCAGGCATTGAATGGGAAAACATGGTTTTAATTTCAAATACTAGAACTAGAACAAACGAAGGTTACAAACAAAAAGCACGCACGTGGGCGGAATAACAAACTAAGGAAGCTATCACTGGAAGCTAGAAAAACAAAAAGGAACTTTAGCATGGAAGCTAGAGGATAACAAACAGAAAAGCTGGAAATAGCTAATGGCTAACAAAAACAGCTTACCGCTACGACGACCAGGACAAGATGTAGCACGACAGGTAATAGCTGAAATGACGCCAGACACGACAGGTAACAAAGACACAAGAGTGCCATGAGGCAACGACAATACAATACAATGATCCAGCAACTGACACAAGACAAAGCAGGTACAAATAGGAGCGGGCTGATTGGCAACAGGTGTGGCCAGGTGCCAATCAGCCGCAGCTGAGGAGGAACCCGGTACTCAGGGAACAAGACAGGAAGCTGACAAGCCTATATCAGCTACAATCGGGCTGATATAGTCACGGGGAGAACATGCTAACTCCACACAGAAAGATCCTGACCCAAGGATTGAACCCTGACTACTCACCTGACTACTCAGGACCTTCGTATTGTGAGGCAGTCGCACTAACCCCTCTGCCACCGTGAAGCCCATGAAGTGGAGTTTTGTACTGTAACTGAAAACATGTTTTATATTCTAGTTTCTTCAAAATAGCCACCCTTTGCTTTGGTTACTTTTTCGTACACTGTTGGTATTCTCTAGATGAGTTTCAAGAGGGAGTCATCTGGACATGGTTTTCACTTCCCAGGTGTGCTTGAAGCTCATCGAGAGAATGCTATGAGGGTGGCTATTTTGAAGAAACTAGAATATGAAACACGTTTTCAGTTATTTCACATTTGTTTAAGTACATAACTCCACGTGTTCCTTTATTCATAGTTTTGATGCCTTCAGTGACAATCTACAATGTAAATAGTCATGAAAACACATTAAATGTGTCGAAGGTGTGTCCAAACTTTTGGCCTCTACTGTATATTCCCCTGTAAAAAATTATAAATGATTTTTGTTTTATTCAAATCTATTTTTCTTATGGAATAATTGCTGCAGCTCCAACTTTATTGTTTATCATTCGAGATGCATCTCTATATATTATGACTGACTTCCTCAATCTATTGTTGTATCTGTCCATCCATCCATTTTCTACCGGTTGTCCCTTTTGGGGTTGCGGGGGGGTCGCTCCAGTATAAATTCACATTAATATGTTTTGCTCATTTATGTCAACACTGTGTCCGTGGAGTGTGGACGTTCTAAGAAAAACATTTTTTATACCGCTAGCTAGCTGTGTTGACAACACAAACCACGCCAAAGTTCCAGATAAATATATTTTAAAGGCGTTTAAACGATGCGTTTTGCTCCCGTTGAACGCTAACACGAAAAAAAAAAAAAGAAATTATTCTCTGATTCGACTTGGCTTAAAGTGTTCAAACCTGACTTGTCATAGCTCGTTTGGTAGAGTGGCTGTGCCAGCAACTTGAGGGTTCCAGGTTCCAGGTTCGATTCCCGCTTCATCCATCCTAGTCACTCCTGCTGTGTCCTTTGGCAAGACACTTTACCCACCTGCTCCAAATGCCACCCACAATGGTTTAAATGTAACTCAGATCAATCAATCAATCAATCAATGTTTACTTATATAGCCCTAAATCACTAGTGTCTCAAAGGGCTGCACAGACCACCACGACATCCTTGGTAGGCCCACATAAGGGCAAGGAAAGGAAAACTCACACCCAGTGGGACATCGGTGACAATAATGACCCAGTGGGACGTCGGTGACAATGATGACTATGAGAACCTTGGAGAGGAGGAAAGCAATGGATGTCGAGCGGGTCTAACATGATACTGTGAAAGTGCAATCCACAATGGATCCAACACAGTCGCGAGAGTCCAGTCCAAAGCGGATCCAACACAGCAGCGAGAGTCCCGTTCACAGCGGAGCCAGCAGGAAACCATCCCAAGCGGAGGCGGATCAGCAGCGCAGAGATGTCCCCAGCCAATACACAGGCGAGCAGTACATGGCCACCGGATTGGACCGGACCCCCTCCACAAGGGAGAGTGGGACATAGAAGAAAAAGAAAAGAAACGGCAGATCAACTGGTCTAAAAAGGGAGTCTATTTAAAGATATTGGTTTTCACTATGTACAGCACTTTGAGTCACTAGAGAAAAGTGCTATATAAATGTAATTCGCTTCACTTCACTAATTATTCTAACGTATATGGCTAACTTTAATATTGTCACGTTGAACTTTTTTTTTTTTTTTACATACAGCACAGGCCAAAAGTTTGGACACTTTCTCATTCACAACACAACTGATGGTCCCAATCCCACTGATAAAGCGAGAAATTCCACTAATCAACCGTGAAAGGCACACCTGTGGAGTGAAAACAACTTTAGGTGACTAAATCTTGAAGCTCATCGAGAGAATGCCAAGAGTCTGCAAAGCAGTAATCAAAGCAAAGGGTGGTTATTTTGAAGAAACTGCAATATAAATAATGTTTTCAGTTATTTCACCTTTTTTGTTAAGTACAGCCGGTAGGAGGCCACGGGGAAGACCCAGGACACGTTGGGAAGACTATGTCTCCCGGCTGGCCTGGGAACGCCTCGGGATCCCCCGGGAAGAGCGAGACGAAGTGGCTGGGGAGAGGGAAGTCTGGGCTTCCCTGCTTAGGCTGCTACCCCCGCGACCCGACCTCGGATAAGCGGAAGAAGATGGATGGATGGATGTTAAGTACATAACTCCACATGTGTTCATTCATAGTTTTGATGCCTTCAATGACAATCTACAATGTAAATCAGGGGTATCCAAAGTGCGGGCCGGGGGCCATTTGCGGCCCGCAGGTAATTTTTTAACGGCCCCACGGCACATTTTAAAAATACGATTTGAAAAATTTTTAAAACGTAAAAAGTGATACAAAGGAGCAAACGGGTGAAATTTAACAAGAAAATGTTGCAATGTTTACTCAAATAACACAAAGCTGCCATGCAGGCTGTTTCTTTCTTTAAAAAAATAATAATGAATCAAAATCAATGTCATTATGAATTATTGACCTATTCGAGGCTCCAAATACGTCACTTGAAATATTCCACTTTGAGATATTTTTGGGGGAAAATGTTGCATATTTTCTGTTTGCCATGTAGAAAACTGAGCTGTTTTTTTAAAAGAAGGGCCTAAAAGGAACAAACAAAAACATAAACAACAATAAAAGTTATAATTGACGGATTAATAATCCGTCAATCAATAATCTGAAATTGATTTTGAGATTATTGTGTTAAAAGTAAACAGTAAAAAAATGTATACTTTATTGTTTAACACTTTAATAAGTAGGACCCTTTTGGATCCCCAATCATTGTAGTGTGATTTGCTTTTAAGTGTCATTGCTCAAAAAATAATAATGAATTAAAATCAATGGTGTTATGAGTTATTGACAATTATTATATAATCTCAAATATTCCAGTTAAAAAAATATTGGGTGATAATATTGCATATTTGGTGTTTTTTTCCATCAAAAAACAGGGTTTTCTTTGACAAAAAGAGCATACAACTTAAATCTTTAAAACCATTATATTGACAGATGGACCTAATGTTGATCTGGAGATTTAAAACTTGAATGATAATAAAACAAAATAATACTGAATAATGACACATTTTTTATATTTTTTTGACGAAAACCCTTTGGGGTCTCCGGGATCAAGCCTGAGTGGAGGCCTAAATGTATATTGGTTATACATATATTGTATTGGTTTTTAAAATAAAAAAAAATGTCAAAATGGCCCCCGCTTGCTTGGATTTTTCAGTCTGCGGCCCTAAGTGGAAAAAGTTTGGACACCCCTGATGTAAATAGTCTTGAAAATAGAGAAAACGAATGAGAACGTGAGTCAGAACTTTTGGTCTGTACTTTATGTCTCCTGTTATCCATCTGAAACTTTCAATCTTTTTCTTTTGCTTTTCTTGGCAATTTAGTAGTACTTGGTGAGTTGGATTTCCTTGCCTAGACCCTTTTAAGTGTACCTAATTATCTGCTGAAAATTGAGTTCTTCTCATGTCTTAACAGTTTTCCATTGATTTCTACCTGTAGTGCTGCCACTGGGGTACATTTTTATGAAGCAGAGTGATACATTTTATTAAGCAGAGTGATAAATTATCATCAGAAGCAGAATCAGAAATACTTAAATAATCCCTGAGTGGAAATTAAGATTTTCAGCATAATCCCATTCAAGAGCAGACAACCATTACAGGGAGACAGAATAGGATGGGTCTGCCAACTTCTGGCACCCTTTCAAACACGGTGAGAAACAGGTAAAAGTTGAGGAGCTAAGGGGGTGATAAGAAAAAGAAAAATAGTGTAAGCCTGGGCCCCTGGAGAGGGGGTCCAGACTGAGGACAAGGAAAAACAAACAAACAAAAAAATGCATAGCCATAGCACACATTAGCAAGTGTGTAAGAGGGACACATCAAACATCAAGGAAACACAAAGGACATCAAAGACATTAAAGAGCAGAGCTGTTGCAACCAGCCTTTTCTACATACAGCTAAAATAAAAATTAAAAATACAAAAAAAGCATCCATAATGAATTACAGATATAATTAAACTGATATAGCTTTTTTGTGCCAGTGTATCAATTCATCCATCCATCCATTTTCTACCGCTTATTCCCTTTCGGGGTCGCGGGGGGCGCTGGCGCCTATCTCAGCTACAATCGGGCGGAAGGCGGGGTACACCCTGGACAAGTCGCCACCTCATCACAGGGCCAACACAGATAGACAGACAACATTCACACTCACATTCACACACTAGGGCCAATTTAGTGTTGCCAATCAACCTATCCCCAGGTGCATGTCTTTGGAAGTGGGAGGAAGCCGGAGTACCCGGAGGGAACCCACGCATTCACGGGGAGAACATGCAAACTCCACACAGAAAGATCCCGAGCCTGGATTTGAACCCAGGACTGCAGGAACTTCGTATTGTGAGGCAGACGCACTAACCCCTCTGCCACCGTGAAGCCTGTATCAATTCATGACATTTCCCAAATGAAAAATCTTAAACCCCAAGCTGTTCCCTATTCTTGTACTTTATTTACAGCCTTTTGAATCTTCTTTTCTATATGATGGAAATCACACATATCGTTCGAGCATCCAGACATTGACACAGTTTGTGTTAGTATTGTTTATAATGCCGTTTTTAAATTAATAAACTAATGGCACTGTTGGGAGAAAAAAAAAACACTGCCACTGGTAAAACAATGCCCCAACTTGGCTGTAGATAGGTATGCCAGATGATACTCAGGTGTAGTGCAGGATCAATCAATCAATCAATCAATGTTTATTTATATAGCCCTAAATCACCAGTGTCTCAAAGGGCTGCACAAACCACAACATCCTCGGTAGGCCCACGTAAGGGCAAGGAAAGCTCACACCCAGTGGGACGTCAGTGACAGTGACAATGATGACTATAAGAAACCTTGGAGACGACCGCATATGTGGGCAACCCCCCAGAATTATCCTAGTAAATGTGTCTAATAACATCTGAATTGCTCCCACTGCCGTGGCCTTTCCCCACCCCTAGTGCTTCACTCTAACTTTCCTCATCCACTAATCTTTCATCCTCGCTCAAATTAATTGGGAAATCATCGCTTTCTCGGTCCGAATCGCTTTTGCTGCTGGTGGCTATGATTATAAACGATGTGAGGTTGTGAGGGGCTCCACAACCCGTGACGTCACACACACATCGTCTGCTACATCCGGTACAGGCAGGGCTTTTTTTATCAGCAACCAAAAGTTGTGAACTTTATCGTGGATGTTCTCTACTAAATCCTTTCAGCAAAAATATGACAATATCGCTATCCCCGTTTAATGAGGTGGCGACTTGTCCAGGGTGTACCCCGCTTTCCACCCGATTGTAGCTGAGATAGGCACCAGCGCCCCCCGCGAACCCAAAGGGAATAAGCGGCAGAAATGGATGGATGGCATTTCAATAGGCCTTGTCACGCCAAATTTCTTCCCCCTACAAAAACTTTCCCCGCCAAAGACATTTGGTGTGACAGCCCCTCTAATGCCAGAAGGAAGGACCTTAAAGCAGCCCACACAGCTGCCTGTTTTAAAAGCATTATAATTGGCTGGTTGTCATTGGTGAAAAATAACGGTGAGGAAAAAATAACCCTTCAAGCGATTTTTGCTTCGCTAACTTTGCAGCTGTAACCCTTAAGAGTCATATAACTTGGTATTATCACGTCCTCATTGGAGTCCTTCAAGCATTAGAGGGGCTGTCACGCCAAATGTCTTCCGGGGGGAAGGTTTTTGTAGGGGGGGAGAAATTTGGCGTGACAGCCTTTTACTACGTCTGGCAACCCTGCTAATGCTCCTTCTTCGCAGGACAAAAATGTAACTGAACCACACGAGCTAATTCCTTCCGCGCGACATCCAGATATTTTCTTGTATGAAATAGTTGAATCCTGCGTATGATGACCGTATTTTATATATAATTCAGTTAAATGTTTTAATCAGACTTTTTTTTTTTAAATAAATTTCTATTTAAAAAAACAACAAACATTTTTTTTAAAATCACATCAACATAAAAAAACACAATATACACTTACAATTAGTGGTTTTAATCAGACTTAATTTTGTATTTTTTTACTCATCGACCTCATTTCCGGTGGCGGCGGAACTGACGTCAGAGTTCTCGGGCAAAACAAGCACATGTGAGGACTGCGTGGTAAGACGTTGACTATTACCTTCTTAAATCATAGTTGTCGTGAATCGACGGGCATGGATAAACCAGGCAACTACCCTGCGCCCAACTTTGATTCGCCAACTCCAAACTCCTTCCAACTGCCATGGCAGCAGCAACCACTTCTTCGGACTAGCAGCTTCCACCCCAGCATGTGGACCTGGAGTGAAGCACCTATCCAGCCCGGTTCGGCCTACGGCGGTCAAACTACAGGGAACCACGGGGCAACGACAGGCTCCCGTCCTCCTTCAGGAAACTACGGGTCCCAATATTTATACGGTCAGCATCAATGTTAAATGTATAATAATTTATTACATACAGTGTTTCAATTCACTTCACTTCCTTCCTTCCTTACACTTAAAAGTGCGCCGCCAGTACCCGGATGTTACAACCCAAATGATAACCAGTGATCATACTTGCCAACCGGGAGGTGGGGGTTGGGGTGTGAGGGGGGGGGCGTGGTTAAGAGGGAAGGAGTATAATTCACCAACTCGAGTATTTCATATCCATCCATCATCTTCCGCTTATCCGAGGTCGGGTCGCGGGGGCAGCAGCCTAAGAAGGGAAGCCCAGACATTCCCTCTCTCCAGCCACTTCGTCTAGCTCTTCCCGGGGGAATCCCGAGGCGTTCCCAGGCCAGCCGGGAGACATAGTCTTCCCAACGTGTCCTGGGTCTTCCCCGTGGCCTCCTACCAGCTGGACGTGCCCTAAACACCTCCCTGGGGAGGCGTTCGGGTGGCATCCTGACCAGATGCCCGAGCCACCTCATCTGGCTCCTCTCGATGTATTTTATATATATTTCATATATATAAATATATATGTATGAAATACTTGACTTTCAGTGAATTCTAGCTATATATATTTATGGGCTTCACGGTGGCAGAGGGGTTAGTGCGTCTGCCTCCCAATACGAAGTTCCTGCAGTCCTGGGTTCAAATCCAGGCTCGGGATCTTTCTGTGTGGAGTTTGCATGTTCTCCCCGTGATTGCGTGGGTTCCCTCCGGGTACTCCGGCTTCCTCCCACTTCCAAAGACATGCACCTGGGGATAGGTTAATTGGCAACACTAAATTGGCCCTAGTGTGTGAATGTGAGTGTGAATGTTGTCTGTCTATCTGTGTTGGCCCTGCGATGAGGTGGCGACTTGTCCAGGATGTACCCTGCCTTCCGCCCGATTGTAGCTGAGATAGGCGCCAGCGCCCCCCGTGACCCCGAAAGGGAATAAGCGGTAGAAAATGGATGGATATATAAATAAAATAAATAGTTGAATTTCAGACGGCACCTATCAAATACACAGTAATAAAAACACAGTTGTTCTACTAACTGTACTGTGCTTGCTGGTTACTAAAAAAAACCCAACAACAACACTTACCTTTCACTATTTGAGTAACCTTTGTTCTTTCATCCATTTTCCGTTTTTTTTTTTTGTTGTTCTGCCATTTGCGCACTGGCGAGAGTCACTCGCCATCAGGTGCACAACACCACGTAAATTGTTGGCCAATCAAAAAGCAACCCCATAACGCTATAGCCAACATTCACCAGGAGATGGCAACAGACAACATGGAATCACTCTATTACAGACGGCGTCGCCATGGCTGTCACTTCCTCGTTCTTCTGCTTTGTCTCCTTGTGTGTGCAGTTTTTTTTAATTAAAATCCGTAGATCTTGTAATGTGATTGGGCAGGCAAGCTGTTTATATAACAGGAAAGCGGACGTGAAAACAGGCTGTCCACACTCATGTCCAGCTCCGGCTGAATTTCGGGAGATTTTCGGGAGAAAATTTCTTCCGGGAGGTTTTCGGGAGAGGCGCTGAATTTCGGTAGTCTCCCGGAAAATCCGGGAGGGTTGGCAAGTATGCTAGTGATTGACACTAGCCATCACCACCACCAATCCTCTCCATCGTGGCTACATATGGGAAGGAGAGGGACTTAAAGGCCTACTGAAATTAGATTTTCTTATTTAAACTGGGATAGCAGGTCCATTCTATGTGTCATACTTGATCATTTCGCGATATTGCCATATTTTTGCTGAAAGGATTTAGTAGAGAACATCGACGATAAAGTTCGCAACTTTTGGTCGCTCATAAGAAAGCTTTGCCTGTACTGGAAGTAGCAGGCGATGTGCGCGTGACGTCACTGGTTGTGGAGCTCCTCACATCCTCACATTGTTTACAATCATAGCCACCAGCAGCTACAGCGATTCTGACAGAGAAAGCGACAATTTCCACATTAATTTGAGCAAGGATGAAAAATTTGTGGATGAAGATAGTGAGAGTGAAGGACTAGGAAAAAAAAAAGGCGAGGGCCGTGGGAGCGATTCAGATGTTATTAGACCCATTTACAAGGATAATTCTGGAAAATCCCTTATCTGCTCATTGCGTTACTAGTGTTTTAGTGAGAGTATATGGTACCTGAAAGTCAGAGGGGTGTGGTGACCGCCAGTGTCTCCGGTAGGAGGGGGTAATTGTCCGCAGCTGCAGGAGGACGCAGGCTCCGCTCATGTCTACAGTAAGAGCCGATTTACTAACCAAATTTTCTCACCGAAACCTGCCGGTTGACATGTGGTCAGAAACCATGTTCGCTTGACCGCTCTGTTCCATAGTAAAGCTTCACCTTCAGGTATGTAACCAAGGAAACATCGGCTGTGTTTGTGTTGCTAAAGACAGCTGCAATATACCGCTTCCCACCTACATCTTTCTTCTTTGACTTCTCCATTATTAAGTGAACAAATTGCAAATGATTCAGCAACACAGATGTCCAGAATACTGTGTAATTATGCGATTAAAGTATAGCTTGGATCAGGCTGTAAGAAAATGTCCGCTACAACCTGTGACGTCAAACGCACGCGTCATCATACCACGACGTTTTCAACAGGACACTTTGCGGGAAATTTAAAATTGCAATTTAGTAAACTAAAAAAGCCGTATTGGCATGTGTTGCAATGTTAATATTTCATCATTGATATATAAACTATCAGACTGCGTGGTCGGTAGTAGTGGGTTTCAGTAGGCCTTTAAAAGGAAAGAAGACGAGATGGTGGATACATTTTACTTTTTGGGACAGCACTACGCTGCAAAAATTACATGGTAGTAATCAGTAGTAAATCATGATCTTAATTAAAGATAAGTCATTTTTCATTTACTTTACCTAAATATCGAAAAGTATTCATATTCTCTTCATGTCATATTATGTTCCTTCCAGTTCTATTGTTATTAGATTAGAATTGGTATCCAATCAGCATTCAGTGAGCTTATGTTGCCATGCTGTGCGAAATCTGCCCCAGGCCTTCAGACTCAACAATGCTGGTTTCTGTGCATTGTATGTGAACGGACACATACAGGTGATAGACAATTGCCATAGCCAATCAGATCAGTTGTTGTCAGTAAGACCTTCTCGCTGGCCCTGACATTCATGCGTCCTGTGATTGGATACTCACTCGGGAGTCCCAAGTAAGTATCCAATCACAAGTTGCGAAAACAAGAAGTGGCACTGAAAGCCACAGAAAACTCACCGGTACTAACAAAGAAGGAGAGCAAAATGTTGATTAGGTGGCAGATATATATTATTGCAAGGCCATTTTCCAGAAGAATTCTTAAGAGAAACTACATCTAGTGAGACAAGGTCGGCCGACACCGGAAGCTATTGCGGTGACGAAATGGTTTGCCCGCGACTTTCACACGAATCAACCAACTACGACCAACTACCGACTACGAGCGGTACTAATAACTTGTACGTCGTCGAATGGGTGCTACAAATTGTGAGTTCAAATATTTTATTTCAAAAAATGTTTATGTTTCATTGCTTTTATACAATTTTGACACTACCACATAAGATAAGTTTTAATTGCTGAAAGGGGTTAATTGAATGTTAAATGCACCGAAAAATGGACCGTTTTGTACACTGTTGAGGGTATTTAATGTAGTGTGGGAGTGGGTTTCTGTATAGTATCTCCAGCTCTGTCCATGTGGTGACATAAATTCCGGTATTTTGAGAGGTGAAGTAGGACATCACTGAAAGCCTAGGTGAGAAACGGACGGCCAGCCACTGGTAGTAGGGAGTCAAACAGTACAGAAACAGCGATGCATTATAAAACACAATAAGTTATACTGTGTCCCTTAATATCACAATGTGTTAGGAACTGAAAGAAGCAGTACCTGAGTGAACACGGGGAGAGACATGCCACATTTTGATTGTATAGGGCAGGGGTAGTGAACCTATGGCTCTAGAGCCAGATGTGGCTCTTTTGATGACTGCATCTGGCTCTCAGACAAATCTTAGCTGACATTGCTTAACACGATAATTATAAATAATTTCACTGGTAATCACAGTGCTAAAAATAATGTGCAAAATATAAAAAATTCTCATGCATTTATATCCATCCATCCGTTTTCTACCGCACCTGTTCAAGAAGTTGCATTAATGGTAAGAAGTATTTTATGTCATGATGGGGGGGTTGCAGCTTGCTGCAGGGTCGTTCTCCCAGGAAGGCAGACGGACTACACGGGACATGGCATTTAGGTAAAAACAAAAAAATATATATAAACAAAAATCGCTCACAGCGGAGGCACAACTTGGGCTAAAGAACAAAGCTAACGCATAAACAGACTAAGAACATAAATCAAACAAAACTTACTTGGCATGGCATGAAGCACGAAACTATGGCAAGGCATGAAACAAGTCAGCACAGGGCGACTGACTGGCAAAGACGAGCTTAAATACTGCCACTGATTAGTGCTCTGTAAGCAGGTGAGCGAGCGTTTTGTCCACCAGAGACAGGTGGACAAAATGAGTAACCAAGGAAACCAGACAAGGGAGTGGCTAAAAACAGGAACTTAAAGAGTCCAAAGGACAAACAGCACATTGCCAAACAAAAACATGATCAACAGAAATGACATTTTATTTATTATTGGTTAGCTTCAGAATAACAATGTTATTAAAAAGAATAAGAGACTTATTCTACTCTAAAAATGTTGGTCTTACTTAAAAATGCACGCATTTAGTTGTATTCAGTGTTAAAAAAATATTATGTGGCTCTCACGGAAATACATTCTGAAATATTTGGCTTTCATGGCTCTCTCAGCCAAAAAGGTTCCCGACCCCTGGTATAGGGCCACACAAGATAAATGGTCTTTTCCTGTTCACTATTTCATTTATCAACCGTAGTTGCGCATTTCGTATTCCTTTAAGCCCAACTATTTAAAAAAATATATATTATATTTGCTAACAATCAATCAATCAATCAATCAATGTTTACTTATATAGCCCTAAATCACTAGTGTCTCAAAGGGCTGCACAAACCACCACGACATCCTCGGTAGGCCCATATAAGGGCAAGGAAAACTCACACCCAGTGGGACATTGGTGACAATTATGACCCAGTGGGACGTCGGTGACAATGATGACTATGAGAACCTTAGAGAGGAGGAAAGCAATGGATGTCGAGCGGATCTAACAGGATACTGTGAAAGTTCAATCCACAATGGATACAACACAGTCGCGAGAGTCCAGTCCAAAGCGGATCCAAGACACAGCAGCGAGAGTCCCGGTCACAGCGGAGCCAGCAGGAAACCATCCCAAGCGTAGGCAGACCAGCAGCGCAGAGATGTCCCCAGCCGATACACAGGCGAGCAGTACATGGCCACCGGATCAGACCGGACCACCTCCACACGGGAGAGTGGGACATAGAAGAAAAAGAAAAGAAACGGCAGATCAGCTGGTCTAAAAAGGAGGTCTATTTAAAGGCTAGAGTATACAAATGAGTTTTAAGGTGAGACTTAAATGCTTCTACTGAGGTGGCATCGCGAACTGTTACCGGGAGGGCATTCCAGAGTACTGGAGCCCGAACGGAAAATGCTCTATAGCCCGCAGACTTTTTTTGGGCTTTGGGAATCACTAATAAGCCGGAGTCCTTTGAACGCAGATTTCTTGCCGGGACATATGGTACAATACAATCGGCAAGATAAGATGGAGCTAGACCGTGTAGTATTTTATACGTAAGTAGTAAAACCTTAAAGTCACATCTTAAGTGCACAGGAAGCCAGTGCAGGTGAGCCAGTACAGGCGTAATGTGATCAAACTTTCTTGTTCTTGTCAAAAGTCTAGCAGCCGCATTTTGTACCAACTATAATCTTTTAATGCTAGACATGGGGAGACCCGAAAATAATACGTTACAGTAGTCGAGGCGAGACGTAACAAACGCATGGATAATGATCTCAGCGTCTTTAGTGGACAGAATGGAGCGAATTTTAGCGATGTTACGGAGATGAAAGAAGGCCGTTTTAGTAACGCTTTTAATGTGTGCCTCAAAGGAGAGAGTTGGGTCGAAGATAATACCCAGATTCTTTACCGTGTCGCCTTGTTTAATTGTTTGGTTGTCAAATGTTAGAGTTGTATTATTAAATAGAGTTCGGTGTCTAGCAGGACCGATAATCAGCATTTCCGTTTTTTTGGTGTTGAGTTGCAAAAAGTTAGCGGACATCCATTGTTTGATTTCATTAAGACACGCCTCCAGCTGACTACAATCCGGCGTGTTGGTCAGCTTTAGGGGCATGTAGAGTTGGGTGTCATCAGCATAACAGTGAAAGCTAATACCGTATTTGCGTATGATGTCACCTAGCGGCAGCATGTAGATGCTGAAGAGTGCAGGGCCAAGGACCGAACCCTGGGGAACTCCACACGTTACCTTAACGTAGTCCGAGGTCACATTGTTATGGGAGACAAACTGCATCCTATCAGTAAGATAAGAGTTAAACCAAGACAGGGCTAAGTCTGACATACCAATTCGTGTTTTGATACGTTCTAATAAAATATTATGATCGACGGTATCGAAAGCAGCGCTAAGATCGAGGAGCAGCAACATAGATGACGCATCAGAATCCATCGTTAGCAATAGATCATTAGTCAGTTTTGCGAGGGCTGTCTCCGTGGAGTGATTTGCCCTGAAACCGGATTGAAAGGTTTCACATAGATTGTTAGACGCTAAGTGTTCATTTAACTGCTCCGCAACAATTTTTTCAAGGATTTTTGAAATAAAGGGAAGGTGAGACACCGGTCGGTAATTTACCATGAGGTCAGGATCGAGGTTAGGTCTTTTAAGAAGAGGATGAATAACCGCTTTTTTGAATGCTAGGGGAACAGTGCCCGAGGAGAGTGATAAGTTTATAATATTTAGCACTGATGGACCTAATAATACAAAGAGCTCCTTGATCAGTTTCCCAGGAAGAGGGTCAAGTAAACATGTCTGTTTTATTCCATTTACACGTTGTAACAATTCCTCTAATGTTATTTCCTCAAAACGAGAGAAACTATTTTGGAGGGCAGTATCCGCCGTATATACAATCGTGTCAGTGTTAATAGAACCCCGTTGTAGGTGGGACGCATTGTCTTTAATCTCCTTTCTAATGACTTCAATTTTCTTACTAAAGAATTGCATAAAGTCATCAGCTGAGTGGGTTGAGCTACTGGAAGGAGTCCCTTGTTGGGTTAGCGATGCTACCGTACTAAACAAAAATTTAGGATCGTTTTTATTACGGTGGATGAGATTTGAGTAATATTTAGCTTTAGCTAAGGTAAGCATGCGTTTATAAGTTATTAAACCATCACTCCATGCTTGATGGTGCACCTCAAGTTTAGTCGTGCGCCATTTGCGTTCCAGCTTTCTACATAATAATTTCTGAGCTCTAGTTTCTTCTGTAAACCACGGGGTGCGCTTTTTTGGAGCCTTTTTTAACTTTAGCGGTGCTATGTTATCAATGGTTTCGCGCAGGGCGTCGTTAAAGTTGTTAGTGAGGTTATCAATAGAGCCCACATACTTTGGGAATGGTGCCATTACCGAGGGCAGTAGGTCAGCAAGAGTTGTCGTTGTGGCTGTATTAATGTTGCGGCTGCTATAGCAGTTATTATTATTATTAGTTTGACGAACATGCGTCTGAACCTCGAATTTTATAAGGTAATGATCGGACAATACTTTAGTATACGGGAGTATCGTAACTTTGGAAACGGTGATGCCCCTGACAAGCACTAGGTCTATCGTATTACCGTTGCGATGCGTGGGTTCATTTATTATTTGTGTGAGACCACAGCTATCAATTACAGTCTGGAGCGCTACGCATGGTGGGTCCGATGGGGTATTCATATGGATATTAAAGTCCCCCATTATGATTATATTATCGGCGTGTGTCACTAGATCAGCAACGAACTCTGAGAATTCATTAATAAAGTCCGAATAGGGCCCTGGGGGGCGGTAGATAACAGCCAGGTGTAGAGGCAGCGGTGTGACAGACCTCATAGTAAGCACCTCAAACGATTTATATTTATTATTTATGTTAGGACTAAGGTTAAAGTTTTCGTTGTATATTAGTGCGACCCCCCCACCCCTTTTGAGCGGACGGGCAATATGCGCATGTGTAAAGTTAGGAGGACATGCCTCATTTAGCGCAAAAAAGTCGTTTGGTTTAAGCCAGGTTTCGCTGAGACCGATGACGTTAAGATTGTTGTCTCTGATAATATCATTAACTAACAACGTTTTAGGAGACAATGATCTTATGTTTAAAAAACCTATATTATAGGTAGTGGGCTGTTTTAGGGAGTTTTTGATCAAATTATCCGTAGTAGCAATATTAATAATGTTGTGTTTATTATGCCCGGTGCATTTAGTATAGTTACGACCATATCTAGGAATTGATACGACAGGAATTTTCCGATTGTTTGATTGTTGCTTTGATAAACTGCACACATCATGGTTAGCCACCTCAGTAACGGGGATTTTCCGAGTGTTTGTTTGTTGCTTTGATAAACTGCACGCATCATAGTTAGCCACCTCGGTAACACACATGTCCAACTCTGAAACACTCAAAGCAGAAAAAACTTGTTTTCTAATTTAACTGACTCTTTACCCAGACCAGTAGTCTCGCATTTTCCATCTAAATCCGTCTTCGGGATGGAGGAAAGTGGTGTTCTGTGGGGATTAGCCTTCTGCTTTGTTTTTAGCCCCGCTCGGCATCCGCGTTTCCGATCACACCGCTGGCGTCTGCTCCGTAGACGGCCCCCGCTGCTACTAGACTCCCCTGCTTCACAGGCCGCTGGATGTAGCCGCCGATGTATTCCCATGCTAGTTAGCAAGTCTAGCACGCAAGTGTCTATCAGTCCAAAACGGCCCGATATGTCCACATCCAGAAGTGTCTGGCGGTCGTACGTGATCACAGAGTGACCACGATGCGAGCCAGCCATAAAGTTTGTGGAATTGTTCGGTATTTCTGCCAAATGTTCCATCTTTAGCAGGAGCTCCTCGAGAGCGCAGCCCGTCCGGGCGCCGCCATCTTTGAATATACATCTTGAAGTGTAAGAATGGAAGTGTGTGTATTGAAACATGGCCTATGTCTTTTTTTTTTGCTTTTGGAGTTTGACACCTTTGAAAAATACCTACCTTGTATTTGAAGTTGTTATAGGAAATAATCACATAACATCTGGAGTCATTTTGTGTATGTGCACTGCCTTTCACTTATTCATGTAGGCCAAAATTCTGGTCGTGAATGGTATCAAGCAGGACATCAAGGTTATAGACCAACAGGCAACTATGGAAAAAAGGTACATGTTTTAATTATTAATCACTTCATGCCCTCAATTTGCTGTATTTATGCAAATGATAAATGTCTCTGCCTTTTGATCAGAGCAACAATGGACCTTCCTTTTTGCATTTTTGTGACACCTGTGACCGTGGTTTTAAAAACCAGGAGAAGTTTGAGGAACATGTTGCTCAACATGTCAAGGTAATGTATTTTTGTTACAGTACTGTCTTTGAAGTACCACCTACTCTTTTGTTATGTTGCCCCACTTTGTAGTGTTCTGTCCAAGACTGCAGCTTCACGGCTCATGAGAAAATAGTTAACATCCATTGGAAAAATGTAAGTTAGTTTTTATTGCCTATGTTGTGTTGTGCCCTTTGCTAATGTTAGTGCTCGGTCATTTCTTAGACCCATGCACCAGGAAGGAAAAGAATCAAGTTGGACACCCCTGAAGAGATTTTGAAGTGGAGAGAGGAAAGACGCAAGTTAGTATTCAGAAAATGAGCATTGCAAATGTTACGTTGGAAGTCTTTACCCTTTTTGCCTTTTCTTTCCAGGAACTATCCGACTTTGCAGCATGTCGAAAAAAAGAAAAAACTGATGGAAGGGCGAGAGAGGACTGGAGCGGTTCTGGAGACAGCTCAGTTTGGGTATTTTTTACTTCCTTCTATTCATGTCCTAACCAAGGCCATTTTGATCTTTTTAATTTTGTAATTGTAAAACCAACCCATATGCAAAGAGGTTATATTCATTTAAAGTAAAAACAAGTTTTTATATCAGCTTTGTGTTGTAGTTGGCAAAGTGTATTACTACCATTATTAATCTAGTGTTTGTCATTTCGGGACCGCCACAGATAAATGAATGCGTTACATGTGCTACCTACACAAATCTTTTTGTGCTCGCTCTTGTACACATTTTAAAAAGGATATATTATGCAAAACCAACTTTTCTTACCTATTTGGTACCGGTTTTTGTGTGTTTGGGTCTGCATTAAGTCCAGAAAGGTGAAATCAAACCTTGGACTCATTGCGTTAATATTCATAGAAAAATTTTGCCTTCCTCCAAACGAGCCAGTTGGAATATTCCCCATTTGTGACTTTTTTCCCAGTTATGACCTCAGCAGATGTCCCCATATATGGTAGAAATTTAACCTGAAATCGTTGCGGGATTTAACGAGCGCCTTTTTTTCCCTATCCTCTTGTTGTGGTGACAGACTGGCTGTTGCCATTTCGAATACTAAATACAGTATAGTTGTAACTTATATCTGTCACTAGAGTCGATAGGGAAGCGCTAAAACTACAACATGGCTGACGGGGATAAGACGCTGTCAAAGTGGAGGCACGCAAATGAGACCGCCCACAATAAGTGCGTCCTAAAGGGACAGTCGGAAAGCGGCTTGAAGATGGTCTGTAAAACATAATCCAACATATTTTTTGGACCACGGAGCGCACCGGATTATAAAGCCCACTGCCGATGAGCGGGTCTATTCAGGTATATTTTCATAACTAAGATGCACTAAATGGGCTATATTATATTATATATATATATTTTTTTCATTTAAAACACTTCTTTGTGGTCTACATAACTTGTAATGGTGGTGCTTTGGGAAAAATGTTGCATAAATTATGTTTTACAGACCTTCTTTAAGCCGCTTTCTGACCATCTCTTCAGGATGTGTCGTTTAGTGGACAGTCTTATTTACGTGTCTTCACTTGGACAGCGTGTTATCTTTGCTGGTCCGGTAAAATGTAGCAACCAGAATGTCACAAATCGGCGGACTGAAATTCTGACCGGAAAGCGGAGCTTAGCCAACCCATTATATACTAAAACATCTACCCTGAAAGGAACCTCTGCCCTGTGCTCCTCGATGAGGGTCTGCACCGGAGCTAAACAGCAGGAAAGGTGCAACTACTACATTATTACCTGTCACTATTTATAACACCCTGTGCAGATCTGAATGTTCATTATTTAGATGCGCGTTTGTTCGTCTCTCGCTTCAAACATAAAGAAAGATGTCTGACTCTGACAGTGCATTTCTCTTAGCACTTGAGCGTGTTTGTTTAACAGAGGAATAAACTGAACAGAGTAACCCCTTTTTCAGTCATTCACAATCTTTGTCTTAGCAGAGATGACAGCGGGGCGCTCACAGTACAGAAAGCCTTGCGACTCGCCAGTGAGAAGTTCCACAAAGTAACACAAATTACGAGGAAAACCGTAAGATTATAAAGCCAAGCTATTGTCGGAATATTTTTGCTTCAAATATGATCAGCAATATGAGCCCATCAACACATATGGACAAGCGAAAATTCCGCCGTGATCACGCGATAGCAGTAATTAAAAAGCTTATGTCCGACCACACTTTTCCAACTGGTAAAAAAAAACTAAACAAACTTTAAGATGTTCAATATTTATTAGGGTTAAAAATCTTAGTATATTTAAACGCTTACTGAAATGCGATTTCCTTATTTAAACGGGGATAGCAGGTCCATTCTATGTGTCATACTTGATAATTTCGCGATATTTCCATATTTTTGCTGAAAGGATTTAGTACAGAACATCGACGATAAAGTTTGCAACTTTTGGTGCTGATAAAAAAGCCTTGCCTGTACTGGAAGTAGCAGAAGATATGCGCGTGACGTCACGGGTTGTGGAGCTGCTCACATCTGAACATTGTTTACAATCATGGCCACCAGTAGCGAGAGCGATTCGGACCGAGAAAGCGACGATTTCCCCATTAATTTGAGCAATGATGAAAGATTTGTGGATGAGGAAAGTGAGAGTGAAGGACTAGAAAGAAAAAAAAGACAAGAGGGCAGTGGGAGCGATTCAGATAGGGAAGATGCTGTGAGAGGCGCCGTGGCAGCCGTGGGGGTGACAGGACCAGTCGGCCTGGCCCAACCGCAACAAGGGATAGAGCCATACAGCATTGAACGTGACGCTGACGGTGATGGTCAGGAGGACGCTGCTGATATTGATGCTGGAGTAGCACACGACATAGATCGCCTTCAGAATACAGAATGGTAAAAATGATCGCTGCATAATACACTGTACTTTGTGTGTGTGGTCCAATCCACCCGTGTTCGCTTGACATCTCTGTTCCATACTAAAGCTTGACTGTCATCTTTCGGAAATGTAAACAATGAAACACCGGCTGTGTTTGTGTTGCTAAAGCCGGCCGCAATACACCGCTTCCCACCTACAGCTTTCTTCTTTGATGTCTCCATTGTTTATTGAACAAATTGCAAAAGATTAACCAACACAGAAGTCCAGAATACTGTGGAATTTTGCGATGAAAACAGACGACTTAATAGCTGGGCACGATACGATGCTGGCACAAAATGTCCTCTACAATCCGTGACGTCACGCGCAGGCGTCATCATACCGAGACGTTTTCAGCATTGATATATAAACTATCAGACTTCGTGGTCGGTAGTAGTGGGTTTCAGTAGGCCTTTAATTTTTCTTTGTGTATTTATTTAGGATAATAAAGTTATTTACCTTCCAAATACAGTAAAATGGTAAACTATCTTACAGTAATGAGGAATATAAGTTTATTATATAATTTTAAATGATTACTTGCATTATTATTATATATTATGATTACATTACCTTATTGATTTATAGTTTTTATTGGTTATTTCTTCAGATTATGATGTAGACATAAGCTTTTGTTTTAATGTGTGGCACTTGGAGACAAAAATATGTTGGCAGTCTAAAGGTAACATGTCCTCCTTTTGTTATTTTTGCAGTTTTATGTATAAAATATAAAAATCCCAAAATGAATCACAATGGCAATTTTGAAGGGAAAAAATCGCAATTAGGTTTTTTTTTGCAAAATCGTACAGTCCTATTACATAGTGATGTTTTACATTGGCTGTTAACTATACAATTTTTTCAATAGAAATCAAACATTAGCTGTGTGTTTATTCAAAATAAAATGAAAAATGTTTCTCTATTTTCCTCTTTAATGTCTCTTTTCTAATCCACTTTTTTTTTGCTTCCAAGTCTTTTTGACAAAATCCTCCTTAATTGGACAAGTATATGAGCTTTGAAACACCAGTTTGCTAGCAAAGTTTTGACCCGCCATACTCTACATTTGATTGGCTTTAACCCCACAAAAACTGGTGTACTGATAGGCTGCTTGTTCCTGTCATTCATATGAGCTCTGGGTTTCACAGAGGACAGCGCTGCGCAGTGAGCACGCGCACTGCAGCAGGACAGGAGAGATGACAAAAATGGTGAAAATAAGACTTTCGTGCTGATCAGATTTAGTTACTTGGCCTAGTATTAATGCAATTGGGTCAATAGTGTCAGTGGTACTTCATTGTATTGTTGCTTAAGTCAAACTATTTACCAACCTTGTTGTACTGTGTTCTGATATTAAGACGAATGAGAGGCAGAGGACGTGGCCAATGGCGTGGGAGAGGGTTCCAACGGCAACATCCCCAAAGTCCTCATCCATTGGACAGTGGCACTGCAGTAAAACAACTCCTACCCATCACACAGTCCAACCCGGATTGTGATCCATTGGGAGTGTTGCTCAAAAGTGACAATGGTTAGTGAAGGAACAACATGTCAAAATCCGAGGTTTGCAGCCTCAGCAGTTTTCATGCATTTGTGAGCTGTAGACTTCAGCGCGCTGCACTAAGGTGAAGCACGATCGCTCTTTTAATGAGTGGCCTCTGTTGAGTGTTTGTGCTGGGTCCTTTGGCGGCTCAGACTGTGACTTTGTATATGACCATAGTCTTCTGATGACACTGTTGTATTTTACTGTATATTGTACTGTGTATTGTAATTGTCTTCCCTCACATTTCCTTCAGATTCCGAGAAAGAGGATGCAACGGCTACCTCCAGTGGTGCTGGCCTAGTTGTGGCCCCGAAGCAGATGAGCTCAGCTCTGGGGTCTCTTGTGGCCAACTATGGCTCCATGAGTGAGAGTGAAAGTGATGATGAAGCGCACAGTGAGTTGACCACTTTGTTATCAACTTACTTCTGAGTCTGTACATCTGTCTCTCTGCATGTAGTTTTAGTGACTATTTGGAAATGACTGTATAAATCGATCCATCCCGATTCTGCACTTACACAATGAAAATGTCTCGACTCTGTTACAAAAAACAAACATACTTTATCTTTTCTCTTCACCATTAACGTTGGATAGTTTTAAACCAGAACTGTAAACAAGAATCTAAAAAGTGCAATGCCATCCCTGTGAATAGATACTGTTTCTTCAAGTGCAAAATTATAACAGTAAACATGTAAGCTGTTTCTTGTGACACTTGTTTTGCTGGCACAATCAGACTGCATGTATAAACCCTGTTTCCATATGAGTTGGGAAATTGTGTTAGATGTAAATATAAACGGAATACAATGATTTGCAAATCATTTTCAACCCATATTCAGTTGAATATGCTACAAAGACAACATATTTGATGTTCAAACTGATAAACATTTTTTTTTGTGCAAATAATCATTACGTTTAGAATTTGATGCCAGCAACACGTGACAAAGAAGTTGGGAAAGGTGGCAATAAATACTGATAAAGTTGAGATATTCTCATCAAACACTTATTTGGAACATCCACAGGTGTGCAGGCTAATTGGGAACAGGTGGGTGCCATGATTGGGTATAAAAACAGCTTCCCAAAACATGCTCAGTCTTTCACAAGAAAGGATGGGGCGAGGTACACCCCTTTGTCAACAACTGCGTGAGCAAATAGTCAAACAGTTTAAGAACAACATTTCTCAAAGTGCAATTGCCAAAAATTCAGGGATTTCAACATCTACGGTCCATAATATCATCAGAAGGTTCAGGGAATCTGGAGAAATCACTCCACGTAAGCGGCATGGCCGGAAACCAACATTGAATGACCGTGGCTTTCGATCCCTCGGACAGCACTGTATCAAAAAGCGACATCAATCTGTAAAGGATATCACCACATGGGCTCAGGAACACTTCAGAAAACCACTGCCACTAAATACAACTGGTCGCTACATCTGTAAGTTCAAGTTAAAAAGCTACTGTGCATAGCGAAAGCTATTTATCAACAACATCCAGAAACGCCGCCAGCTTCTCTGGGCCCGAGATCATCTCAGATGGACTGATGCAAAGTTGGAAAGTGTTCTGTGGTCTGACGAGTCAACATTTCAAATTGTTTTTGGAAATATTCGACATCGTGTCATCCGGACCAAAGGGTAAGCAAACTATCCAGACTGTTATCGACGCAAAGTTCAAAAGCCAGCATCTGTGATGGTATGGGGGTGCATTAGTGCCCAAGGCATGGGTAACTTACACATCCGTGAAGGCACCATTAATGCTGAAAGGTACATACAGGTTTTGGAACTACATATGGTGCCATCTAAGCGCCGTCTTTTTCATGGACGCCCTTGCTTATTTCAGCAAGACAATGCCAAGCATTCAGCACGTGTTACAACAGCGTGGCTTCGTAAAAAAAAGAGTGCGGGTACTTTCCTGGCCTGCCTGCAGTCCAGACCTGTCTCCCATCGAAAATGTTTGGCGCATTATGAAGCGTAAAATATGACAGCGGAGACCCCGGGCTGTTGAACGACTGAAGCTCTACATAAAACAAGAATGGGAAAGAATTCCACTTTCAAAGCTTCAAAAATTTGTTTCCTCAATTCACAAACATTTATTGAGTGTTGTTAAAAGAAAAGGTGATGTAACACAGTGGTGAACATGCCCTTTCCCAACTACTTTGGCACGTGTTGCAGCCATAAAATTTTAAGTTAATTATTTGCAAAAAAAAACAAACGTTTATGAGTTTGCACATCAAATATCTTGTCTTTGTAGTGCATTCAATTGAACATGGGTTTGAAAGGATTTGCAAATCATTGTATTCCATTTTTGTTTACATCTAACACAATTTCCCAACTCATATGGAAACAGGGTTTGTAACTTTGAGATTTTATTGTGGATGCTAGAAGTGTGCTCCGGGTTTTTTGGCACATTTGATGATGTGTGCGAGGATATTTGTAAACGGTACTTCTCGAGTTAGACCTACCGTGCTTTCATCATTGTGCGCTTGCAGTACATCAGCGGTAATCTTACAAGACTCTCAGTTACAGATATATAACTGAAAAAGCTTGACTCCATCTCCTAATAGTAGAGAATGCGTTAGAAAAAAATCTGGAATCCAGATGGTGATGCCGATCAACTCTGAAATCAGGGTAATGCGGGGTCTTAAAATGTCTGAAATGTAATCATGTGAATTTAAGTTCTTCGATCAAAATCTGTACTACTTGGAAATACTATGTCACATCCTGGGTAATTCCTCTAAGTTCGAAATGGGCTTTGATGTGGTGAAGAAAACAGGCATGTTTTATTCTGACAAAAGTTCATAGGTACTTTTAAAAATACCATTTTAAATGACAAAAATGCTACCTCCTCACATAAGCGAAATATTTTAATGTTGGTATGGTTAAGAAATGTGGAGGTAGTTGAGCACCAGAAATGAGTTGTAATAAAAATAATAAATAGAGGAACTTTGGTGCAGAATAACATGCTGAAGAGCATTCACACAATCATCATCGTCTTTGGCGGTCACTTGAAGCGAGTATGACGATCCTCCTGGTAGGGGTGTATCCCTTTATGGAGGATGCCTGTGCGTGGCTTAGTTTAACGTGGGGAGACTTCTGCACAGACAGTCACCACACGATCTTTGACAGAATCGGGTCAGGGTCCAGTGGCATGGTGTCCAAGATGACTGGGGACCCTTTTCTGCTGCAGCCTTCTTCCGCCATTGCAGCTTTTGTGGTAGTTCTTAAATCTATCGTCTTCGCCTGCTCTGCCGTTGAGGTCTTCACCGTATCCCTGGCTAGGAGGCAGTCAGGTACTAGGCCTTTGCCAAGGTCCACCTGGGGTAACAGTAGTAAAGGGGTTAAACTCCTAGTGCCCCAAGACCAATAGAGCAGTGGTTCTCAACCTTTTTTCAGTGATGTACCCCCTGTGAACATTTTTTTTAGTTCAAGTACCCCCTAATCAGAGCAAAGCATTTTTGGTTGAAAAAAAGAGATAAACAAGTAAAATACAGCACAATGTCATCAGTTTATGATTTATTAAATTGTATAACAGTGCAAAATATTGCTCATTTGTAGTGGTATTTCTTGAACTATTTGGAAAAAAATATATAAAAATAACTAAAAACTTGTTGAAAAATAAACAAGTGCTTCAATTATAAATAAAGATTTCTACACATAGAAGTAATCATCAACTTAAAGTGCCCTCTTTAGGGATTGTAATAGAGATCCATCTGGATTCATCAACTTCATTCCAAATATTTCTTCACAAAAAAATAAATCTTTAACATCGATATTTATGGAACATGTCCACAAAAAATCTAGCTGTCAACACTGAATATTGCATTGTTGTATTTCTTTTCACAGTTTATGAACTTACATTCATATTTTGTTGAAGTATTATTCAATAAATATATTTATAAAGGATTTTTTAATTGTTGCTATTTTTACAATATTTTTTGAAAAAAATCTCACGTACCTCTTGGCATACCTTCAAGTAGCCCCAGGGGTACGCGTACCCCCATTTGAGAACGACTGCAATAGAGGAGCCTCCACTGCCAGATGCACTTTAAAGTCATGCTCAGTACACTCACCCAATTAAGTGCTGAACACAATAATAGTTGCAGTATCGAGTGAAATGTATGTTCTTTTTTTTAAGTCTTTGACAGTGGTCTTTTCTAAAAAATAAAAAAGGAGTTCTCTCTGTTTCAGCCCCAACTATGCAAAAAGCCAAAGAAATGCCCCAAGAAAACAAGGTTGTGCAAAATCAGCACACACAAGCTTCCAGGGTCTCCAATGGCTGGTCCAATCAGAACATGGCAAACAACCTAAGAGGAGGAGGAGGACGAGGACGAAGAGGGAGAGGAGGAAGGCGTGGTCGAGGTGGACACTGTGATATGCCAATGGGACGGAGGCCTACTCTCCTTGAGATGGTGAGAAGCTGGCATATATTGTACAGTCAAAGTAGGGCTGGGCGATATATTGATATAAACGATACATCGCAGGTTTGTCTCTGTGCGATACAGAAAATGACTATATCGTAATATTCGATTATATGTTCTCCCACACTTGCTTTTAGCTGCATGCATTACTTTACTGGCGTTTCTCTCTTTTTCTTATGTCACCTTCTCACAAAGACATAAAACAAGCCCGCCTTGGCTACTGACGCGCATGTAGCGACACACGCTCTCGCCGAGAGCTAACGTTAGCTGAGGCAGGTCGAGTTAAAGTTAAAGTACCAATGAATGTCCCAATCATACTAGATGTGGCGAAAGTATTCTCTGCATTCGACCCATCCCCTTGACCACCCCCTGGGAAGTGAGGGGAGCAGTGGGCGCGGCACCGCTGCTGCAGGAATCATTTATGGTGATTTAACCCCCAATTCCAACCCTTAATGCTGAGTGCCAAGCAGGGAGGTAATGGGTCCCATTTTTATAGTCTTTGGTATGACTCGGCCGGGATTTGAACTCACGACCCACCGATCTCAGGACGGACACTCTAACCACTAGACCACTGAGTTGCTTTTAGCTGCTTGCATTACACTACAGGCATTTCTCACTCCTCCTCGTCTCTCATTCTCACAGAGACGGAAAACAAGCCCGCCTTCTTACATACGTTACATACTGTCGCGAATGTAGCGTCATATGCTCTCGCCGAGCAGAGAGGTAGCAGCATGGCTAACGTTAGCTGAGGCAGGTCGTAAAAGCAGAGCGAAGCAAGATGGTGTGAAACTGATCACAAATGGAGGAAGAACAATAAATGCCCAAAATAAAGAGCAGGGGGTCCATCATCTGGTGGTTTGGCTTCAAGCGGGAAGATATTCAGCAGACAACAGCAATATGCCAAGTATGCAGCAGAAGTGTTACTACAAAAAGGTAGCAACACTATTAATTTGTTCTTTCATTTAAAAAGTCACCCGCGAGAGAATGAAAAGTATTTAATAAATACAGTTTTGGTCAATTGACTTAGTTGTGATTTCCCTCTCTGCATGGAAATTTAAAAGGAGCATATATTAATGCAGTATGAAGAAGAATGTTTTAATGTAGACACATAGAATCATCATACTGCTGTGATTATATGGCCAAGGCAAAATATCGTAATATATATTTTATATCGCAATATGGCATAATAATATTGCAATTTTAATAAAAGGCAATTTCCCCCAGCCCTAAGTCAAAGGTTTTTTTTATTACTAAGCAATTTTGAGATGACTTTCTGTTTTGATTCGTCTAGCTCCTCGCACCAGACATCCGCCATGAGAGGAACATCCTCCTGCAGTGTGTTCGATACGTGGTCCGAAACAACTTCTCTAGGCTGGAGAACCAACCTAAACTCCAACCAGGGATTGACTTGAGACAAGCTATCGGAAGTACAGAGCAAGAAGTTGAAAATGAAAAGCCGTCAGTGGAAGCCAGAACTTTGTTTTCCTCTTTGGTTACTGAGGAGAGATGTTCTGTCAAGGATGGGACCACGTCTCAAAGAGCCACCACAAAGCCAGGAGTTAGGGAGGAGGAGATGGTGACTAGTCAATCTAACGCGGGTATAAACTTGGCTGTTAATCACTGCTCGCCACAGAATCATCTGGCTCAGTACCCACTTAGTCACCAATCTGCCCTTGGACAGCCGGGTGACTCAACTGGCTGTGGACCGACAGATGACCAAACCGACCCTGTTTTACCAGGAGACCAGACTGTCTCTGAAACCGCTATTTACGAAGATGGCTGTAGTTTACCATGTAACAAAGCAGTTTATGGACTCCCAGAGGAAAAAGTTTGCTAAGTTGGCCCCAGACCCCCTCGTGAGCAAACATCTTATAGACTTTTAAGTGAGAAAACTGGCCCTGGAGTGAAGGGTTATCAAGCTGCCTCTGGGATCACCAAACGACCAAACTGGCTTTGATTCACCAAACTGGCCCTGGTTTACCAGGAGAGCAAACAAATTCTGAACCGGCTATTTGCAAAATGGCTCTGGTTCACTATGTGACAATGCTGTTTATGGACTCCTTGAGGAAATGTATGGCTATAGTCTATTTGATGCTCCTTGTGGACAAGCTTGCTGTGGATTCCCCGGTGACCACATTTTCACCAGAGTCATTTCAAGTGACAAAACAGCCTCTGTTATCAATATGATTCATGATGATGAAATACGGAAAATTGGTATTCATCGAAAAATTCAGACTTATTTGGCTTAATTTGAATTATGACATAATTTTGGCTGATTTATATTTTGTAGAATATATTGATAAAATATATTTTTCTCCAAAA
Organism: Nerophis ophidion; assembly: GCF_033978795.1. Lineage (NCBI taxonomy): Eukaryota > Metazoa > Chordata > Actinopteri > Syngnathiformes > Syngnathidae > Nerophis > Nerophis ophidion. The sequence goes on along the minus strand of NC_084616.1, from coordinate 69,598,578 downwards.
ATAAATGTTAACAAATCAGAGCTATGTAGATTTTTGTTGTCGTTGATTTTAAGTTCGAACTGCCCAGTGACATCTGGAAAGTATTCACAGCGCTTCACTTTTTCCACATTTTGTTAAGTTTTAGCCTTATTCAAAAATGGAATTAATTAATTTTGTCCTCAAAATTCTACAGTCAATACCCCAAAGTGACAATGTGAAAAAGGGGTTTTATCTTTTTTATTTTGCTAATGTATTGAAACAAAATGTTTACATAAATACTCACAGCCTTTGCTCGATACTTTCTTGATGCATTTTTGGCAGCAATTACAACCTCAAGTCTTTTTGAATGCGGTGCCACCAGCTTGGCACACCTATCTTTTGGGCAGTTTTGCCCATTCCTCTTTGCAGCACCGCTCAAGCGCCATCAGATTGGATGGGAGATGTTGGTTTTTATTCAAGATGTCTCTGTATATTGCTGCGTTCATTTTGGTCTAGTCAGGGAAGTGACCAAGAACTTGATGGTCACTCTAACAGACCTACAGCATTCCTCTGTGGAGAGAGGAAAACCTTCCAGAAGATAAACAATCTCTGCAGTAAACCACCCATCAGGCCGGTATGGTAAAGTGGCAAGACTGAAACCATTTTTTTCGTAAAACATTTTTTGTCAAAATGCACCTAAAAGACTCTCAGGCGAAGAGAATCAATTCCCTGGTCTGAAGACACAAGGAATAAACTCTTTGGCGTGAATGTCAGGAAACTTGTTTGGAGGAAACCAGGAACCACTCATCACCAGGCCAATACCATCCCTACAGTGAAGCATGGTGATGACAGCATCATACTGTGGGCATGTTTTTCAGCGGCAAGAACTGGGACACCAGTCAGGATTGAAAGAAAGATGAATGCTGCAATGTACAGAGACATCCTGGATGTAAAACCAATGCTCCCCATCCAACCTGTGAAGCTTGAGAAGTGCTGCAAAGAAAAATGAGTGAAACTGCTGAAAGATAGATGTGCCAAGTTGGAGGCGTTGTATTAAAAAATACTCCAAGCTGTAATTGCGGCCAACGGTACATCAACAAAGTAGTGTACAATTGCTTGGGAATCCTCAAGTAAGTATGTGTGATTTGTAAAAAAAAAAAAAATCACAATAAATATGTATAGTTTTATAAAACATTTTCAAGTTATCAAGGGGCATTTGAGGACAAAAATGAATTTATTTCATTTTGGGATCAGGCTATAACGTAACCAAATGTGGGAAAACATTAAGCACTGTGAATACTCTCTGGATGTTGTGTACAAACCCCGTTTCCATATCCATCCATCCATTTTCTACCGCTTATTCCCTTTTGGGGTCGCGGGGGGCGCTGGCGCCTATCTCAGCTACAATTGGGCGGAAGGCGGTGTACACCCTGGACAAGTCGCCACCTTATCGCAGGGCCCGTTTCCATATGAGTTGGGAAATTGTGTTAGATGTAAATATAAACGGAATACAATGATTTGCAAATCATTTTCAACCCATATTCAGTTGAATATGCTACAAAGACAACATATTTGATTTTCAAACCATTAAACATTTTTTTTTTTTTGCAAATAATCATTAACTTTAGAATTTGATGCCAGCAACACGTGACAAAGAAGTTGGGAAAGGTGGCAATAAATACTGATAAAGTTGAGGAATGCTCATCAAACACTTATTTAGAACATCCCACAGGTATGCAGGGTAATTGGGAACAGGTGGGTGCCATGATTGGGTATAAAAGCAGCTTCCATGAAACGCTAAGTAATTCACAAACAAGGATGGGGCGAGGGTCACCAATTTGTAAGCAAATTGTCGAACAGTTTTAGAACAACATTTCTCAACGAGCTATTGCAAGGAATTTAGGGATTTTACCATCTACAGTCCGTAAAATCATCATAAGGTTCAGAGAATCTGGTTAAATCCCTGCACGTAAGCGATGATATTACGGACATTTGATCTCTCAGGCGGTACTGCATCAAAAACTGACATCGGTGTGTAAAGGATATCACCACATGGGCTCAGGGAAATTTCATAAAAACAATGTCAGTAACTACAGTTAGTTGCTACATCTGTAAGTGCAAGTTAAAACTCTGCTATGCAAAGCAACACCCAGAAACGCTGCCAGCTTCGCTGGGCCCGAGCTCATCTAAGATGGACTGATGCAAAGTGGAAAAGTGTTCTGTGGTCTGACGAGTCCACATTTCAAATTATAATTGGAAACTGTGGACATGGTGTCCTCCGGAACAAAGAGGAAAACCACCATCCGGATTATTATAGGCGAAAAGTTCAAAAGCCAACATCTGTGATGGTATGGGGGTGTATTAGTGCCCAAGGCATGGGTAACTTACACATCTGTGAAGGCACCATTAATGCTGAATGGTCCATACAGGTTATGGAGCAACTTATGTTGTCATCCAAGCAATGTAATCATGGACGCCCCTGCTTATTTCAGCAAGATAATGCCAAGCCACGTGTTACAACAGGGTGGTTTCGTAGTAAAAGAGTGCAGGTACTTTCCTGGCCCGCCTGCAGTCCAGACCTGTCTCCCATGGAAAATGTGTGGTGCATTATGAAGCGTAAAATAGGACAGCGTAAACCCCGGACTGTTGAACGACTGAAGCTCTACATAAAACAAGAATGGGAAATAATTCCACTTTCAAAGCTTCAACAATTAGTTTCCTCAGTTCCCAAACGTTTATTGAGTGTTGTTAAAAGAAAAGGTGATGTAACACAGTGGTGAACATGCCCTTTCCCAACTACTTTGGCATGTGTTGCAGCCATGAAATTCAAAGTTAATTATTATTTGCAAAAGAACAAAGTTTATGAGTTTGAACATCAAATATCTTGTCTTTGTAGCATATTCAACCGAATATGTGTTGAAAAGGATTTGCAAATCATTGTATTCCGTTTATATTTACATTTAACACAATTTCTCAACTCATATGGAAATAGGGTTTGTATTACCTGGCTTTGTAAAGTCTGTCTGTCTACTCGGGCCTGCTAATTTCCTGCGTTTTTAGGTAAATGCCACACCATACAAATTAATCAATATACTAAAATAACATACAGTGAAATAAAATACAAATTATAATAGTAACGATATGAACAACACAACAGAAATAGTTTTGAAAAAAAATGACGCGTCCTGAATAGTTCGATGTCACCACCAAAGTATTTATTCGATATTGATACCTTACCATGAATTGATTAACGTGGACCCCGACTTAAACAAGTTGAAAAACCTATTCGGGTGTTACCATTTAGTGGTCAATTGTACGGAATATGTACTGAACTGTGCAATCTACTAATAAAGGTTTCAATCAATCAATCAATCAAACCCGCCCACCACAAGATGGCCGCCTGTCAGGTGAAGGAGTTTGTTCATTTCCAAAAGCTTGTTTTGTCTATCCTTCTATCAATTTACGACCACTTGTCCCTCTCGGGCTCGCCTGGAGCCTTATTCAATTTGATGTCATTTTAAACAAATTTTATTTTCTCTGTTGAATTTTATAATTGTACTGCTTTTCCTATTTTTTTTCCCTCGTGTTACACTTTGACCTGACCAATATATTTAGAATAACTACGGAAAGCGAGACGTGACATATTGCGTCCCAAGACCAAAACTGCTGATAAATACGGTATACTTAGTTGAATTAGTTTAAATTACTGTTCGCTCCATTTTGTCCACTAGTGACGCCGAGATCATTATCCATGTGTTTGTTACGCCTCGTCTCGATTACTGTAATGTCTTATTTTCGGGTCTAGCATTAAAAGATTACAGTTGGTACAAAATGCGGCTGCTAGACTTTTGACAAGAACAATCAATCAATGTTATTTATATAGCCCTAAATCACCAGTGTCTCAAAGGGCTGCACAAGCCACAACGACATCCTCATAAGGGCAAGGAAAAACTCACGACCCAGTGGGATGTCAATGTGAACGACTATGAGAAACCTTGGAGAGAACCGCAGGACCCCCAGGGGAGACCGGATGCAATGGACGTCGAGTGGTTCTAACATAATATTATGAAAGTCCAGTCCATAGTAGATCTAACATAATAATGAGAGTCCAGTCCATAGTGTATAGAAAATGTGCTCACAAAGTACTTATACAAACAATTTAACACTATAACTAAACACAAACTTTCCAGGCAGAAGACATAAGCACTTTGAATTGCCTTGTGTACGAATATACAAGAACAAGAAAGTTTGATCACATTACGCCTGTACTGGCTCACCTGCACTGGCTTCCTGTGCACTTAAGATGTGACTTTAAGGTTTTACTACTTACGTATAAAATACTACACGGTCTAGCTCCAGCCTATCTTGCCGATTGTATTGTACCATATGTCCCGGCAAGAAATCTGCGTTCAAAGGACTCCGGCTTATTAGTGATTCCCAGAGCCCAAAAAAAGTCTGCGGGCTATAGAGCGTTTCCATTCGGGCTCCAGTACTCTGGAATGCCCTCCCGGTAACAGTTTGAGATGCTATGTCAGTAGAAACATTTAAGTCTCATCTTTGTCATGAAAAAAGGACGTTTTTGTCATAAAAAAGGGAAGTTTTTGTGGTTGGTGCACTAATTGTAAGTGTATATTGTGTTTCTTATGTTGATTTAAAAATTAAAAGGATTTTTTTAAAAATAAAAATGAATAAAAATTCTCCTGCGGCACGGTACCAATCGGGCCACGGCCCGGTGCGGCCCGGTGGTTGGGGACCACTGCCCTAGGGGAGGGGGGTTGCCCACATATGCGGTCCTCTCCAAGGTTTCTCATACATAGTCATCATCGTCACTGTCACCAGTGTTTTTCCTTGCCCTTATGTGGGCTCTATGGAGGATGTGGTTGTGGTTTGTGCAGCCCTTTGAGACACTGGTGATTTAGAGCCATATAAATAAACATTAATTGATCTCGGAATTCGATCTGGGTTTTTATGGGTAAGGTCGCCATGACAACAAGTGTAGCGACAACCCCCTCCGCCCCCCAGTGCTGCTGGAAGTTATGTTTAACTCAGCAGAAGTATACTTTTACAACAAGAAACAGGCGTCCTGACGTCCTTGCTAAACATTTGTAAACGTCAAATGCTACGTACCACCGCGTAACTCGCTTTAAAACATTTAAAACGGTGCGTCCTCGTGTAACCATTCGATCAGTGACGTCATTGATGTTACCCTGGCAATGGCGACGGAAGCAACTTGGGACGGCAACTCGGTGGAAAAGACTCAATAGATAGCGCGTTGCCAATTCGACGTGAACACGCGTTACAGGTGCCAACCATGGCCGATAATTGTGTTCAAGTTCACCCGCCCTTCGTGGAATTCAAAGACGTGCAGGTGGGCAAAGTTTACAAGACCACCGTCATGGCCACTAATGCTGGCAAAGCAATGAGGGAAATATGGTTTGAAAGGCCCAAGCGAAAGGTAAAGAATGCTATATTGTTTTCAACTTGTTTTTTTTTCTGTATGACTATTTTGGATTGATTGATTGATACTTTTATTAGTAGATTACACAATTCAGTACATATTCCGTACAATTGACCACGAAATGATAAACACCCGAATAAGTTTTTCAACTTGTTTAAGTCGGGGTCCACGTTAATTAATTCATGGTACAAATATATACTATCAGCATAATACAGTCATCACACAGGTTAATCATCATAGTATGTACATTGAATTATTTACATTATTTACAATCCGGGTGGTGGGTTGAAGAGCTTTGGCTGATATCAGTACTTCAGTCATCAACAGAGAAATGGACATTGAAACATTGTAGGCCTTTATTGTCATTGCAACAAGTAGAACAAAACTTAGTTTTCAGCACAAACCTGTTCAAGATTAAACAAACAAACAGTGTACAGCAGGGGTGTCAAACTCAAATACAGAGTGGGCCAACATTTAAAACTGAAAAAAGCCGCGGGCCAAGGTTGAACAAATTAACCTTTTAATAGGGAGCCAAACAAGTGTTGCATTGAATATTGAACAAGCAAGGCTTATAGAACTTTATAGTGACATACAAAATCAAGTTTCAAATAATAATAATTAAAAAATATCCATCCATCCATTCATTTTCTACCGCTTATTCCCTTTTGGGGTCGCGGGGGGCGTTGGCGCCTATCTCAGCTAGAATCGGGCGGAAGGCGGGGTACACCCTGGACAAGTCGCTATCTCATCGCAGGGCCAACACAGATAGACTGACAACATTCACACTCACATTCACACACTAGGGCCAATTTAGTGTTGCCAATCAACCTATCCCCAGGTGCATGTCTTTAGAAGTTGGAGGAAGCCGGAGTACCTGGTGGGAACCCACGCATTCACGGGGAGAACATGCAAACTCCACACAGAAAGATCCCGAGCCTGGATTTGAAACCAGGACTGCAGGACCTTCGTATTGTGAGGCAGACGCACTAACCCCTCTGCCACCGTGAAGCCCAAATAAAATAAAATAAAATAAAATATAAAATCAAATCAAATCAAATCAAATCCCAAATATCAATGGCATATCAAATTAAATTTAAATCCAAATTGTATGACTCTTTTCTATTTGCAGCCTTTTGGGGTAAATATCAAAATAAACTTTTTCCACAGGCCAATAATGAATTTGAAAGTAAAATAACAATAAGGAATGAATCAAACCTTCAAGCCTTGAAGTAGCAAGAGAGAATGCATGAATAAAACATTAATTATTGCTCAGTTTGCTACACTGATTTGCTTTAACAACGCTTATACAACTTAATAGTGCAAAATCCATCCATCCATCCATCGATTTTCTACCGCTTATTCCCTTTTGGGGTCGCGGGGGGCGCTGGCGCCTATCTCAGCTACAATCGGGCGGAAGGCGGGGTACACCCTGGACAAGTCGCCACCTCATCGCAGGGCCAACACAGACAGACAACATTCACACTCACATTCAAACACTAGTGCCAATTTAGTGTTGCCAATCAACCTATCCCCAGGTGCATGTCTTTGGAAGTGGGAGGAAGCCGGAGTACCCGGAGGGAACCCACGCATTCACGGGGAGAACATGCAAACTCCACACAGGAAGATCCCGAGCCTGGATTTGAACCCAGGACTGAAGGAACTTTGTATTGTGAGGCAGACGCACTAACCCCTCTTCCACCGTGAAGCCCAAATAAAATAAAATAAAATAAAAGCCCAAATATCAATGCCATATCAAATTAAATTTAAATCCAAATTGTATGACTTTTTTCTATTTGCAGCCTTTTGGGGTAAATATCAAAATAAACTTTTTCCACAGGCCAATAATGAATTTGAAAGTAAAATAACAATAAGGAATGAATCAAACCTTCAAGCCTTGAAGTAGCAAGAGAGAGTGCATGAATAAAACGTTAATTATTGCTCAGTTTGCTACACTGATTTGCTTTAACAACGCTTATACCACTTAATAGTGCAAAATCAACTTTCAAAAAACATAACAGAAATAAAAATTAAATAAAAAATGTAATGCCTCTTTTCTATTTGCAGCCTTCTGAGGTAGATATCAACATTAACTTTTTCCACAAGCTAATACATTTGAAAATAAAATAACAGTGAGGTGGTCGGAGTTGGGGTGTGGCGGGGTTTGGTGGTAGCAGGGGTGTATATTGTAGCGTCCCGGAAGAGTTAGTGGCACAAGGGGTTCTCTGTATTTGTTCTGTTGTGTTTCGGTGCGGTTGTTCTCCCGAAATGTGTTTGTCATTCTTGTTTGGTGTGGGTGCACAGTGTGGCGCATATTTGTAACAGTGTTAAAGTTGTTTATACGGCCACCCTCAGTGTGACCTGTACGGGTGGCTATTGATGAAATATGCATTGCATTCACTTGTGTGTGTGTACACAAGCCGCATATACTATGTGACTTGGCCGGCACGCTGTATGTATAGAGGAAAAGCAGACGTAACGACAGGTTGTGGAGAACGCTAAAGGCAGTGTCTTTAAGGCACGACCCCAATATTGTTGTCCGGGGAGAAATTCGCGAGAATGGTTGCCCCGGGAGATTTTCGGGAGGGGCACTGAACTTTGGAAGTCTCCCGGGAAAATCAGGAGGGTTGGCAAGTATGAGTATAAGCGGTGTTACACCGGCACCGCCTCTGTATAATACCTGCGGGCCAGCTCTAATGATAATTTGATATTGCCTCAAGGGCCAAATGAAATTACACGGCGGGCCAAATTTGGTTCCCATGGTGTACAGGGTTACAGAACAAGAACGCTGATGGGTCGTAAAAGATGGTAAAAAAGTAAACGCTGGGGAAGGATGAGTAAAAAAATACAATCTAGACTGGGCTCCTAAGGGGGGCCAGTTCGGAGTGAGAAAAAACCTCCATAGCAAAGCACATATACATATTTTAACATACATCTCGAGATATCTAGCAACAGAGGGAAGGTAGTTCAAGGTCATGGTGGTAGGCCGCAGCTCTCAGGCGCTGACCATCCATTCATCACCCTACGGGATTGCGTCGAGGGCGTCGGATTGGGGGACGGGGGTGTATGTGTGGCGTATATTTTTTTTTTGTAGATGTGTGTGTGTGTGTGGGCTTCACGGTGGAAGAGGGGTTAGTGTGTCTGCCTCACAATACAAAGTTCCTTCAGTCCTGGGTTCAAATCCAGGCTCGGGATCTTCCTGTGTGGAGTTTGCATGTTCTCCCCGTGAATGCGTGGGTTCCCTCCGGGTACTCCGGCTTCCTCCCACTTCCAAAGACATGCACCTGGGGATAGGTTGATTGGCAACACTAAATTGGCACTAGTGTTTGAATGTGAGTGTGAATGTTGTCTGTCTGTGTTGGCCCTGCGATGAGGTGGCGACTTGTCCAGGGTGTACCCCGCCTTCCGCCCGATTGTAGCTGAGATAGGCGCCAGCGCCCCCCGCGACCCCAAAAGGGAATAAGCGGTAGAAAATCGATGGATGGGGTGTGTGTGTGTGTATAAGCCCATAGTGCAGGGGTCGGGAACCTTTTTGGCTGATAGAGCCATGAAAGCCAAATACTTTAAAATGTATATCCGTGAGAGCCATATCATATTTTTTAACACTGAATCCAACCAAATGCGTGCATTTTTTCGGTAAGACCAACATTTTTAGAGTATATTAATTCTTTTGAATAACATTGTTATTTCTTGAACAGGTGCGGTAGAAAAACGGATGGATGGATTAAAATGCACGAGAATGTTTTATATTTTGAACGTTATTTTTAACATCGTGATTATTCATTACTTATCGTGTTAAGCAATGTCAGCTAAGATTTATCTGAGAGCCAGATGCAGTCATCAAAAGAGCCACATCTGGCTCTAGAGCCATAGGTTCCCTACCCCTGCCATAGTGTGTCTCTGTTCCGTGGCCTTGATGTATTTGCCGTCGCTAGTCCAAAGTTCACAACAACAGGTGTGTGTCCATGAGAGACAAAAAAGAGAGTTTGTTGTGTCTTCCTGCAGTGATCTTCAGGAGAGTCTCGAAGCCAGGGAAAAAAATCCAAGTTAAGATTATTTGTATGCGAGTGAAAATAAAATTTGCTTTTCACTCTAAATTTGTCCATGACTGGTCCTCAAAAACTGCGGGGTAGACAGTCCGATGTAATCCACAGTTCTTCCCGCATCCTCCAATCATTTGTGGCAGCTTTGGGGTACTTTGAAGACTGCCAGCAACTTCCAATTTGTTGCCAAAAAGTTACCAAAAATTACCGAAAAGTTCTATTTTGGTTTCATCTGACCACATGACATCCTCCCAATCCTGTGCTGTATCATCCATGTATCCATTTTGGTATCAATCAATCAATGTTTATTTATATAGCCCCAAATCACAAATGTCTCAAAGGACTGCACAAATCATTACGACTACAACATCCTCGGAAGAACCCACAAAAGGGCAAGAAAAACTCACACCCAGTGGGCAGGGAGAATTCACATCCAGTGGGACGCCAGTGACAATGCTGACTATGAGAAACCTTGGAGAGGACCTCAGATGTGGGCAACCCCCCCCCTCTAGGGGACCGAAAGCAATGGATGTCGAGCGGGTCTAACATGATACTGTGAAAGTTCAATCCATAGTGGCTCCAACACAGCCGCGAGAGTTCAGTTCAAGCGGATCCAAGACAGCAGCGAGAGTCCCGTCCACAGGAAACCATCTCAAGCGGAGGCGGATCAGCAGCGTAGAGACTTGTCGTGTTTGGAGGAAGAAGAATACTGAGTTGCATCCCAAAAACACCACACCTACTGTGAAGCATGGGGGGGGGAAACTTCATGCTTTGGGGCTGTTTTTCTGCTAAGGGGACAGGACGATTGATCCATGTTAAGGAAAGAATGAATGGGGCCATGTATTGTGAGATTTTGAGCCAAAACCTCCTTCCATCAGTGAGAGCTTTGAATGGTTGACCAAATACTTATTTTCCACCATAATTTACAAATAAATTCTTTAAAATTCCTACAATGTGAATTCCTGGATTTTTCTTTTCACATTCTGTCTCTCACAGTTGAAGTGTACCTATGATGAAAATTACAGACCTCTGTCATCATTTTAAGTGGGAGAACTTGCACAATCGGTGGCTGACTAAATACTTTTTTGCCCCACTGTATGTGTGTGTGTGTGTGTGTGTGTATATATATATATATATGTGTATGTATGTATGCCTAGTTTAGTCTACACACAAGTGTTTAATTTCTTTCCTCTTAAAGTAAAAGTGTCCCCTATCGTTACATTTACAGCATTTTATATACTTACATTTCATTTAAGTGTTGTCCTCTTTCAGTAAAGGTGTCCCCAGACAAGCTTTGTTTAATTTACAGCTCTTATATGTATAGAATACAGGAGGCCAGGCCTATATGCTCATGTACAGGCTAGTTACAATACATGGATTTAATAATTTATCTAAACATGTCTACACAAGTTCAAGTGTTTCATGTATTTTTTTTGCGCGTTAAACTGCAAATCTTTGTTTAATTTACAGCACTTTAGCTATGTTCATTGTTAATATAACTAAATGCTTTCTTGACTTCCCCTTCCTTAATGACCACCAAGTGACCCCATGGGCCAGGGCCAGGGTCCAGAGGCTAATATGACGTGTGAAATAATGTTAATGAAATCAAAGCATTTAGTTTTTTCATATACTGGATACACATGTTTCTATGCATTTCACGGTTTTGCGGAGCCAAACCCTCAAATTTCTTTCGGCCGTGAGGAGTGTTCCTTATTTCCGGTTCTGAAAGGTGGCGACCCTAGTAAGAAAATATCATTTTGTGCATTTTTGTTTTGCTTCATGTTTGTTACTCACTTTTTGCAAACAACTAATGGCCAATTGTGCAAATTCGATACTTATGTCATTATGTCTATTATTAATGTGCAAAAACTTTCCAGTATTTATACTTTCATTTATTTAATTTGTATTTATCTTTATGTATATTTCACAGTATTTACAAAATAAGTGATTACATTCCTGTGTTTCTTTCTCTTCGTGCTTTCTTGCAGATATTTAAATTCTCAGCACCCAGATCTGCTAAAAACGTAGCTCCAGGTTTGTCTGTGAGTGGCGTGCTGGAGTTCACCCCGCAGGAAGAAGAGGAGATCAGAGACTGTATTAACATTCACATAGACGTGACACAAACCATCGAAGTGCCTCTTCGTGTGTAAGAAGGCATCTAATTTTTCCAAATAATATACATTGTTTGTGGACATGTCCTTTTTTGTTTTCATGTAGTTATCCAAGGGGTTGCGCTCTATCCATGGATTTGAAATTAGACTTTGGCTTCGTTTCTGCCAGCGGCCAGATGAATAGCAGACGTCTTCCTATTACCAATAAAGGCTCATCATCAGGTAAATGATCTCTTAATATAAACTATTTTGGTGGTAGATAGAGTTCCCCACTTTCTTAATTTTTACGTCATCTTTGGGGACAGTAAAAACTCATTGGAGCCCTGACCTATTGGTATATAAAGTATACCACAGACCAAGTGGTACACATTTGAGGGCGGAATAGAATAGAATAGACTTTATTGTCATTATATGTGCATATAACGAGATTAAAGACTCCAACTCAAGGTGCGGTTGTGGGAATCGCCTGTTTGTCTGCTTCAGTGCAGCTGGCGTACCACACTGCATAGCACGGTGGGTAGAGCGCCGTGCCAGAAACCTGAGGGTTGCAGGTTCGCTCCCCGTGTCTTACCATCCAAATCGCTGCCGTTGTGTCCTTGGGCAGGACACTTCACCCTTTCCCCCAGTGCTGTTCACACTGGTGAATGAATGATGAATGATAGGTGTTGGTCGGAGGGGCTGCAGGCACAATCTGCCAGCCACGTTGCCGTCAGTCTACCCCAGGCCTGTTGTGGCTATGAAAGTAGTTTACCACTACCAGGTGTGAATGAATGATGGGTTCTCACTTCTCTGTGAAATGCTTTGAGTGTTTAGAAAAGTGCTATATAAATCTAATCCATTATAAAACATGTTTAAAGAAACACTATTGTGTGCATAGTAGGGGTGTAACGATACACAAAAATTTCGGTTCGGTTCGTACCTCGGTTTAGAGGTCATGGTTCGGTACAGTAAGAAGACAACAAAATATCAATCAATCAATGTTTACTTATATAGCCCTAAATCACTAGTGTCTCAAAGGGCTGCACAAACCACTACGACATCCTCGGTAGGCCCACATAAGGGCAAGGAAAACTCACACCCAGTGGGACCTCGGTGACAATGATGACTGTGAGAGTCCCATTGCTTTTATGAGCGGTCAAGCAAAGCAAAAGCCAAAACAAAAACAAAAAAAAATCAAAATTTTTCCTTTTTTTATTTTATTTTTATTTGTGGCGGTCGTGATTCTTTCGTAGCGGGCCGCCACAAATAAATGAATGTGTGGGAAACCCTGCACTCTACTGAAATGTTTCTCTCTTATATGCACAACTGAAATCCTCTCATACACACAACTGAAATTGATAGAATTTCAGTTGTGTGTGTGTGTGTGAGGAAATTTGAGAGAATTTCAGTAGTGTGTGAGAGGATTTCAGTAGCGTGTATGAGAGACAAAAAATATCAGTAGTGTGTTAGAGAGGTATTTGTGAATAATGTCCCGAATGACTCCTCATAAACATGCTTCCAGTTGTTTGTACACACTTGTAGTGTTGCCAATTTTACTACAAAATAAGAGACATGTACATAATGCCATGGTGGTGTCAACATAATGTGGGAATACAGAGTAAGCTTATATTAATATTCTGATTCAGCTGGAGATACAAAAAGTGTGTATGTTCCCTTGATTCCTTACTGTATTATTGTAATAACTGAAACTTCAAAGAAAACACAATTTAGCCGTTTTCTTGGGGCTGTGAAACCCATGTCAGTTAGCCTCACCACATAGAAAACTGTACAGACATGTCTTTTTTTATTTTTAGTTTTTTTTTACATTTAATTTGTATAATTTTTATTTTGTTCTTGTATTTTTAACCTGTTCTGCAGTCGCTGAAACACAGCTTAGAACCATACACAATACTTCTGTTGCTATAATATTTTTTTGTCGTTTATTCTGTGATATTCTTTACCAGTTTGCCCGTTCATGTGTGTTTGTGTTTTGAAGGTGTATTCCATGTGATGCACAGTGGAGATTCTTCCATCCGACTATCACCCTGCACTGGAGTCGTAGCGGCTGGTGCTAAAAAGTGGCTGAAAGTTGAATTACTTGCTGACAGACCCAAACACGTTGATGAGAAGTTAATGTAAGATTTGGTTTTTGATACATATCAACAGTTTCTGCAGGTTATTCATTCTAGTTTATTGCACAGGGACATGCACAATGCTCCTTCTAGGGAGGCTTTCTATATCGGGTCCCTGTTTTTTTATGCTCAGCACTCATTTGGTGCCCTATACAGGTGGGATACCGCCCACAATGCTGCTCATATAAAGTGGATAGTCACACCCATACTGTGGCGATCTTGAGTCACACAGGAAATTGCCACAGCCAGGCTAATCTCATCTTGTAAACAATGCGTGTTTGGCAAACAGTCAATCACACAGCAGAAAATAACGTAGGGTCATCAACTCAGACCACTGTGTCTCACGGTGTGATCAACAAAAACACAAGGCATGCTGGAAAGCCCCATGGCACAGTTTTTTAACATCCTGTAATAAATAATACATGATCCTAATAATACTTCTATTTATCATTATTGTATCTGCAGCAACTAACGCAGGACAAACCCTCACATGTTAGGGTCACGTTTCCAGTGATCTTGTCACACCTGGGTGACGTATTGTCTGGGTTTTGTTTGGTTTCATGTTGTCTCGTCATTTCCTGTTTTATTTTGAAAGGTTAACTCTCCCTCTCGTTTCAGGTCACTTGCCCTTCCTCCTGTTTCACTGGTCTGATGTCTCTCCTGATTGCCTGATTGTGCCCACCTGTGTCACCCTCCCTCATGTGTATAAATGTCTGGTCTTCCTCTTGTCTCGGGCCAGAGTATACTGTTAAACCTTGGTGAGAATGAGGACTCAGGTGCAGAAGGGGGACAATTGACACAGGCGTTAAGTTTTCTTTGAAATCTCTTTGAACAGAGTGATTAAAGCAAAGCGGCTATGGAATCTATGATAAAGACATAGGCAAAACGCAATAAACAGAAAATCATTCCATAGGGAGGAAAAAGGCAATAGCAAAATTACACACAAATCTTCTAACAAAAGAACAACAATCTATGATTAGCTAAAAAAAAGGTAAATCACTCACGCAGAGGAGACAAGAACTTTTTAACAGAAAGTGCGCTATAAAAAGCTGAGAAAACTACAAACTAAAGCACTCCAAGAGGAGGGGGAAAAAAAGGAGGCAAAGCACTGAAATTAGACACAAAATTCTTGACCAAAACCTTTAACAAACAAAATCACTCTTTCTCAGAGGAAACAAAGAAATCAATAAATAAGGCAAGGCAATACTTAGCAAAACTTGGTACAAGGCTGGAGGCACGTAGCGAGACGATATACTCTGGCACAAGACAAGAGGAAGACCAGACATTTATACACATGAGGGAGGGTGACACAGGTGGGCACAATCAGGCAATCAGGAGAGACATCAGACCAGTGAAACAGGAGGAAGGGCAAGTGACCTGAAACGAGAGGGAGAGTTAACCTTTCAAAATAAAACAGGAAATGACAAGACAACATGAAACCAAACAAAACCCAGACAATACTTCACCCAGGTGTGACAAGATCACTGGAAACGTCTCCCTATGAGAAGTGTGCTGTTAGAAATTTGTAATAATTTGTGCAATTTCTTTGTTAAAAAAGCGATGTAATTTACGACCAAAGTTGATTAAAAGCCAACCACATGGACATGTTACATCATTAGATTCATCACATTGTATTCTTGTGGGTTTCTAGCAAACTAATAATGTACATGCACCTTTACATGGCTCTGCACCACAATGTGATGCATTTACTAACTCGCACTATTGACAAACTTAACCGTCTTGTTCGAATAAATATATGTTTCTAATTTTGCATCTTTAGGGTCAAACTTCAAGGCTGCTCTCCTGTGGCTCTCAATATTAAGGCTCAGGTGGTTGACCAGCATCTTGAGATCTTGGACACACAGGTACTACAGCCAGTTCTTTTGTTCACTGTGATGTGTCTTTGACTAAGGATTTTCATAAGTCAAATCTGATTTGTTAGATTTTGCCTCTACTTAACTATGAGTTGAATCTATGGCTTTGTTTTTTAAAGGGAGAAACAAACTGTTATGATGTATAGTACTGTTCACGGTCTAGTCAAGGGGACTCATGCAGATCTAGCCGCTGTGAGGTATTTTTTCCAAAGTTATTCAATTAAATGGATAAATAACAAATACTGTCTTTTATTGAATTTAGCAAAACAAAGATCTCAATTGCGACTTTTTTTTTAACCTCATAAAAGGCAAAACCACACTGATAGACCCCAAACTCTCTTGGAGGGAGGAGGGGGTTTAATGTTGGGCGATTCAACTGCGAGGTTGATAGTCAAATCAGACTCCTACAATTGGAATCATTGAATCTCCGACTATTCACAGCAAGCTCTACTGTTATGTATTTTGTCATTGTGTGAATATACTTTTTAATTTTCCTGAATGAACTCTCCTGAAGGAATCAATAAAGTACTATCTATCTATCTACTTGCTGTGCAACATTTGACAGGGAGTATCTCTGTCCTGCCTGTGGTTCGGACCCGCCTACTTTGGGACATCTTGTGTGGAGCATGTGGTCTTAAACAACAACGGGCCAGATGCATGTGACTGGGTTTGCTTGCTAAAGGAGTCTGCTGCTGGGACCGAAAACGTAAGTCATGTCCCGGGGAAAAAAAGCACACCATGTGATATGAAGGGAAGCAAGACAAAAAAAAAGAATAAAATCAGTTAAGGTCCTATTCTCCCATTCTCCCAACTGTTTATCTATGTGCATATTTCCCTTATTCATATTCATATTATCCTGCCTCTGGACCAGGGCCGTAACCAGGATTTGACAAATATCAAGGTTAAAAATTGGTGGTCTAAGAGGAGCTTTGAAATGCTGAAATCATGGGCATTCCAGCACCATATGAATAATATTTGAGTAACACAATGAACGATCCACAAAAAAAAAAATACTATGCTGAAGTTTAGCATGTTAAACAATTTCAACATCATTAAAACATACATTTAAAAACATTGGATTATTTCAAGGCTGAAAAATTAAAAAAGTTTAAAATTAATTACTGGTTCTTGCTCTAATCAAAAAAAATTTTGATCTCTTTCGGAATTGAAACTAAACCACTTTTGCAAGATCTTGCAAACGATCGATTCGCTACTGCAAATCGGTTCTCATTGTTTAAAATAGCCGTTCAAAAGACACCACTTGTTTGTGAACTTCACATCTTCAACAGGTAAAGACAGGTAACTCTGATAATTGGGGCCGAGACTGAAAACCATAAATAACTTTACCCTAAGTCGACAAATCGGTGCCAATGTCAGACGCATGTTGGCTGTTGTCACAGTCACATGGACCCTATTAGTTGCCCAATATAGGATATTATGCACCAATGCATGTACATGTAGGAGCCAACTTTTGTACAAAGGAATAAACGTAACTGAGGTGACATAAGATGAATGACATACATTTTTCTAAATGAATGGGTTCTCACTGAAACTGAATGGTAAGACATTTGAATAATACTTACCTGTCTACTCAAAGTGAGGAAATGGGTCAGTTGAAATGAATGTGATGTTTCTTTTTAGGGTGGAAATCTTGACAAGAGCACAGATGCCGCCCTGCTATCCAAAATTGAAAATTGCAGTCCAGTCACCCCAATCTTATCTTCGGTATTGGAGTGTATTCCAAACCAAGGCCACCTGGGACCATATAAGAAAACTACTGTGGCAGTCCGCTTCAGTCCCATTGCTCATAGGTAAACTTGAAAATGAGTAGGGAAAACACACTCACCATTACATTGGCAAGGAGACAAAAATCACCTTTTTTAATTTCCTTTCCTCAGATTACGTCAGAAGAAGAGTGATCGCCTAGCATCCCGGCAGGACTATTGTCTTTTTCTGCACTTTGACTCAGTTAGGAGTAAACATGGCTTCACTCACCCAAATGGTATGCATATTAGAGTATTAATTTGGTGGTTTTGTAAACACTTAAATTTGACCGACATTTTACTTCCTATTCACTGCAAAGTAAATTTAAAAATGAAAGCATTGTAGTAATATTCTGGATTTTACCACAGCAACTAACAAAACGTAACAATTTAAATTGTTTTTAGATCGTTAGCCACTGTGAGTAAGATTTGTGCATGCATTTAACTCTACTGTCATTGTAGTATAGACATACATTACCACAGCAGCTCTGTTAGAGTACAACATATGACACTATGAAAAATGAAAACACAAAAATAGAAGTAATCCATGCACAAATGAAGTAAAACAATGCCAGCAAATTTTCAAACTACCATTGGTTAAAAATCTATAATAGGACCCATTCCAAAAGGGTATTTTGGTGTGGGTTATGTTCACAACCGCTCGTGTAATTGTTAATTAGCCAATTTGAAAGGCGTTGACATGAACAGGTTCCACTGTACAAACCCCGTTTCCATATGAGTATGTAAATTGTGTTCGATGTAAATATAAACGGAATACAATGATTTGCAAATCTTTTTCAACCCATATTCAGTTGAATATGCTACAAAAACAACATATTTGATGTTCAAAGTGATTAACTTTTTTTTTTGTTGCAAATAATC
This sequence comes from Nerophis ophidion, assembly GCF_033978795.1. Taxonomy (NCBI): domain Eukaryota; kingdom Metazoa; phylum Chordata; class Actinopteri; order Syngnathiformes; family Syngnathidae; genus Nerophis; species Nerophis ophidion. Next base: position 69,580,381 of record NC_084616.1, on the reverse strand, counting down.
ATTAACTTTAGAATTTAATGCCAGCAACACGTGACAAAATAGTTGGGAAAGTGGCAGTAAATACTGATAAAGTTGAGGAATGCTCATCAAAAACTTATTTGGAACCTCTCAAAGGTGTGCAGGCTAATTGGGAACAGGTGGGTGCCATGATTGGGTATAAAAACAGCTTCCCAAAAATTGCTCAGTCTTTCACAAGAAAGTATGGGGCGAGGTAAACCCCTTTGTCCACAACTGTGTGAGCAAATAGTCAACCAGTTTAAGAACAACGTTTTTCAAAGTACAATTGCAAGAAATGTAGGGATTTCAACATCTACAGTCCATAATATCATCAAAATGTTAAGAGAATCTGGAGAAATCACTCCACGTAAGCAGCATGACCGGAAACCAACATTGAATGACCGTGACCTTCGATCCCTCAGACGGCACTGTATCAAAAACCGACATCAATGTCGAAAGGATATCACCACATGGGCTCAGGAACACTTCAGAAAACCACTGTCACTAAATACAGTTTGTCGCTACATCTGTAAGTGCAAGTTAAAGCTCTACTATGCAAAGCGGAAGCCATTTATCAACAACATCCAGAAATGCCACCGGCTTCTCTGGGCCCGAGATCATCTAAGATGGCCTCATGCAAAGTGGAAAAGTGTTCTGTGGTCTGACGAGTCCACATTTAAAATTATTTTTGGAAACTGTGTCCTCTGAACAAAGAGGAAAAGAACCAACCGGATTGTTATAGGCGCAAAGTTGAAAAGCCAGCATGTGTGATGGTATGGGGGTGCATTAGTGCCCAAGGCATGGGTAACTTACACATCTGTGAAGGCACCATTAATGCTGAAAGGTACACACAGGTTTTGGAGCAACATATGTTGTCATCCAAGCAACGTTATAAACCCTTGCTTATTTCAACAAGACAATGCCAAGCCACGTGTTACAACAGCGTGGCTTCATAGTAAAAGAGTGCGGGAACTAGACTGGCCTGCCTTTAGACCAGACATGTCTCCCATTGAAAACGTGTGGCGCATTATGAAGCCTAAAATACGACAACGGCGACCCCTTTCTTGTGAAAGACTGAGCATTTTTTGGGAAGCTGTTTTTATACCCAATCATGGCACCCACCTGTTCCCAATTAGCCTGCACACGTGTGGGATGTTCCAAATAAGTGTTTGATCAGCATTCCTCAACTTTATCAGTATTTATTGCCACCTTTCCCAACTTCTTTGTCACGTGTAGCTGGCATCCAATTAATAATTATTTGCGGAAAAAAAAAAGTTCATCAGTTTGAACATCAAATATGTTGTCTTTGTAGCATATTCAACTGAATATGGGTTGAAAATGATTTGCAAATCATTGTATTCCGTTTACATTTACATCGAATACAATTTCCCAACTCATATGGAAACGGGGTTTGTATTTACTATTATCAGGAACATTTTTACATTCTTACGGTTGGTAACACAGAAACTGTGTTGATTTTCTTTAGACTCTGCAAAGGTACCAACATCTGGACTAGTTCCTGAAGGGTTTCGGTAAAAAACCGTGTCCTCTGCAGTAGACATTTGTTTGGAAATAAAATAGCCAAAGTGTCCATTGCAAAGGACATTGGGTGTCAGGAGGATATACTTTCTCACACTTAGTGACTCACAAACATTCTCTTGTCTTGTCTCTCGACAGGTAGCAGCATTGTTGAGCTAGCAGTGACAGGCTCCGGGCTGCCTGTTGCTCTGCGTCCAAATCCATCAGAGAGTTTTGACTTCTCCACCTGCAATGTGGGCCATCGTGCAGAACGCCTTTGTGTGCTGCAGAACCTCTGCCCACACCTTTCTGTCAACTTTCGATTCCGCAGGTTAGCGCATTTCAGCAGCGAACCCTCCTTCGGCACCATCGCCCCTGGACAGTGTCAGGTAATACCAGGAGTTGTTGTTAAAGCACAGTATTGTAGTTAAATGGTGTTTTCTCTATGTTGCTTCCGCAGGATGTAGTTTTGTATTTCAACGCACGGCAGCAGGGAAAGTTCCAAATGTGCCAGAAACTTGATGTTTTGGGGTATGTTGTTGGCCGAAGAGGTAACACCAGTGAGGATGACGCTAAACTCAAGTTTGGCAGCTTCTACACCATTAATCTACATTTATCAGCGATCGGCAAAATTGCGTTGATGCCACCTGTGCCTAAATTAAATCCCGGTAAGTAATAGAAAATATTGGATTGTATTAAAGGGGCTGTTTGCAACCTTTACGCATATGCGTAGTGGGCGCTAACTTTTCAAAGTGTTTTAAGCATTATACCTCACCCTCTTCCGGTTTTCATCATGTGATGAAGTAACTACGGAAATATGGACAGAAATGTAAAATATATCCATCCATCCATTTACTACCGCTTATTCCCTTTTGGGTCGCGGGGGGCGTTGGTGCCTATCTCAGCTACAATCGGGCGGAAAGCGGGGTACACCCTGGACAAGTAAACACAGTAAATAGAATTTTTAGACAGAATGTAAAATGAGGCTTGATTTTAACATTACTGCTTTCTTTGTGGACAAAGAAATACACATATAACATGCATATATTTTTACAAAACAATAGAACCCCATTAATAATTAATACACACAGAACCCATAACAAATTCAATTAATTAATTAATTAATTAGAAAATATTCAAAACATAATGCTAATGACTTCAACATGAAGGCACTGAGCCATGGGGCTGTTATAATTCAATATTTTAATTGTTTAAAGGCCTACTGAAATGAAATTTTCCTATTTAAACAGGGATAGCAGGTCCATTCTATGTGTCATACTTGATCATTTCGCGATATTGCCATATTTTTGCTGAAAGGATTTAGTAGAGAACATTGACGATAAAGTAAGCAACTTTTGGTCGCTAATAAAAAAGCCTTGCCTTTACCGGAAGTATGTGCGCGTGACGTCACCGGTGTGAGGGGACCTTATATCCTCACATTGTTTATAATGTGAGCCACCAGCAGTAAGAGCAATTCGGACCGAGAAAGCGACAATTTCCCCATTAATTTGAGCGAGGATGAAGGATTCGTGGATGAGGAAAGTTAGAGTGAAGCACTAATAAAAAAAAGAAAAGGCGGCGGCTCCAGGCGGCGGCAGTGTGAGCGTTTCAGTTGTAATTAGACACATTTACTAGGATAATTCTGGAAGATCCCTTATCTGCTTATTGTTTTAATAGTGTTTTAGTTAGATTATAAAGACATAACTCAATGTCTGATGGCTGCGGTGAACACACCAGTGTCTCAGAGAGAAGCCGAGGAGCCAAGCTCACAGCTGCCTTTTTTGACAGCTACTGCAGGAGGACGCATAATCCACTGATGTCTCCGGTAAGATATATATCACAATTTTCCCATCCAAAAACATGTTAGTTGACGAAAAGAAACATATTCGCGTGACTGCTCTGTGTTAAAGCTTCACAGCAAACAAAAAAACACCGGCTGTGTCTCGGTGCTAAAGGCAGCTGCAATCCACCGCTTTCCACCAACAGCATTCTTCTTTATAGTCTCCATTATTAAATGAAGAAATTGCAAAAGATTCAGCAATACAGATGTCCAAAATACCGTGTAATTATGCGATGAAAAGAGACGACTTTTAGCTTTAAGTGGTGCTGAGCTAAAATGTCCCCTCCAACCAATAACGTCACAAACACACGTCATCATACGCGTCATCATTCCACGACGTTTTCAACAAGAAACTCCGCGGGAAATTTAAAATTGTAATTTAGTAAACTAAACAGGCCGTATTGGCATGTGTTGCAATGTTAATATTTCATCATTGATATATAAACTATCAGACTGTGTGGTCGGTAGTAGTGGGTTTCAGTAGGACTTTAATTTACGTATACTATTCTATATGACATTCTGTCTGTAATAAACATTTTATTATTAAAACTAATTCTTATTAAGTAAAAGTTAAAGTTATGATTTATTTCTTGTATTTAAGAAGTAAAAAACTCTTCCATCAGGTGTACAGTATGTAGTAGCCAGGGTTGGTTTAGTTCAGGGGTCCCCAAACTTTTTGACTTGGGGGGCCGCATTGAGTTAAAAAAAAATTGGCCGGGGGTGTGTGTGTGTGTGTGTGTGTGTGTGTGTGTGTGTGTGTGTGTGTGTGTGTGTGTGTGTGTATGGAAATTTATACGGCAGAGGGGTTAGTGCGTCTGCCTCACAATACGAAGGTCCTGCAGTCCTGGGTTCAAATCCAGGCTCGGGATCTTTCTGTGTGGAGTTTGCATGTTCTCCCCGTGAATGCGTGGGTTCCCTCCGGGTACTCCGGCTTCCTCCCACTTCCAAAGACATGCACCTGGGGATAGGTTGATTGGCAACACTAAATTGGCCCTAGTGTGTGAGTGTGAATGTTGTCTGTCTATCTGTGTTGGCCCTGCGATGAGGTGGCGACTTGTCCATGGTGTACCCCGCCTTCCGCCCGATTGTAGCTGAGATAGGCGCCAGCGCCCCCCGCGACCCCAAAAGGGAATAAGCGGTAGAAAATGGATGGATGGATGGATGGATGGATGGATGTAAATGTGTATATATATACTCCTCGATACTAAATGACTAAAGAGTGTGCATTTGCCGCGATGATATGATGTTATCGATGGGAAAATGCATTTTTTGACATTATGATTTGCCTGAGCCACTAGGAGACCCCGAGAGTAACAAGCGGTATAAAATAGATTAGAAAGTACAAATAAGAAAAAAAAAAATTATACTTCCCGCGGGCTGTAATGATGAAACTGACAGAAAAAGTTAAATTCGATCGGGAACAAGTGATTAGATTTTGGGGGTGATCCGGATAATTTATTTTACGTTACCTTACGTTTACATTAGGAGGCTGAACTTTTTCGTGTTCATGCTACACCCAAAGAGAAAAAGACAGTGAATATCTGACGAAGGTTCACTAATTCCACTCTTTTATGGCACAAACATGCCCAAATGTTGATACCTGTGCAAAGAATGAACTCTCTTGCAAAACAAACAAACAAAAAAACATGCACAGACGTGCCTATTTAATTTATCCTTTGATTTGCTGAGGTTTGTTTCTCTGTTAATTAGTTAGCAATATAACACAAAACTTTATGGGTGGATTATGATTAAACTTTCAGGGCATGTCAGAAATGGGAATTGGATCAAGTGATTAGATTTTGGGGGTGCAAAATCACCGTCTTTATTCTGGATTCTTAAAGGATTCTTTACTATCGGTAGATACGGCCTGCTGGAGGTGTGCATTCTCTTAGTACTTTTCTAGGTATTTAATAAAGTAATTTCTGTAATGTACACTATTTATATTTTATGTCAATGAAAACTTAATTATTGGCTACTATTTCAGGTATTACACCACAAGTGACCAATCCGAGCGGATCCCGTCCTCGCGTTCCATCTTCTGAGTTGCCCCGCTGCTATGGGATGGTGCGTGCTGCAGTGCTCAACGCCTGCAAGACCAATTTCCACATGCATCACAGAAAGGGTCCAAAACCAGATGGTGAAGTTTATGTGGCTCTGCCGAATGACCGATCCAGCAGTGTCCGACCATCCTCACCACACACGCAATACAGGTAGTGTTAGGAACACATACCTCAAAAGTTACACCGAGGTAACATCCTGTGTTTACAGGACCATCTTCACTGGAGTACACCGGTATAGCTTTGTGGATCCTGACTACAGCTTTACTTGGCAGGAGACGGAGCAAAGACAGAAACATAAACAGACTTACGCCGAATTCGTCAGGCAACTCAGACAAACACGACTGCAAAAGATTAAGACCAAGTAAATACAAAAAAATACATTTGCACTCAAAATGATCCAACACTCAGGTTTCTAAACTTGCCATATTTTGGAACAAATCAAAAATACAAAGAAAATGTTTCTTACCAAGCTTCTTGTAAATGGTCTTGTAGTCCATTTAACAGCTCTTTGGTAAATCGGTTTAAATGGAATAGAATATTTATGTAAAATGTGTTTTTTAATTAGCAATCTATTGAAACATACAGTGGTGGCAGAATTATTTCAAGTGCAACTGTATACTTATAAAAGTAGCATGTGATATTAGACCAATCTTTGTTATGTTTGGTTATTAGACAGGAAGCCCAAATGGAGAACTATGGGATTATAGCTTCTCAAGGCCTTGTACCTCCCAAGATCCTCATCAGTGACTTGAATGGGAAACAAAAGTCCAAGAGCAAGCCTAAGCTTGCTTCCTTTGGCCGGTCCCAGGGCATGACTGTCAGCAGAGGGCAGGTCAGTCTCTTAAATGATGATTTAGTATTCCACACTAATGTCTGCCATGTTTAAGGGAACTTGTTAATTGTCTGTATTAAATTTGGAAGATGTGAAGGAAGGGGTTTATGAGTTGGTCAGTCGGTCACTAAGTTATCTGAACAAAACATCCACTTTGTGTGGGAGGTCCAACCCTTCATTTTCTACCGTTCGCCCCTTTCGGGGTTGCAGAGGGTGCCGGAGCCTATCTGTGCTGCAATGTAAAGAGCATCCATCCATTCTCTACCGCTTATTCCCTTTCGGGGTCGCGGGGGGCGCTGGCGCCTATCTCAGCTACAATCGGGCGGAAGGCGGGGTACACCCTGGACAAGTCGCTACGTCATCGCAGAGCCAACACAGATAGACAGACAACATTCACACTCACATTCACACACTAGGGCCAATTTAGTGTTGCCAATCAAACTATCCCCAGGTGCATGTCTTTGGAGGTGGGAGGAAGCCGGAGTACCCGGAGGGAACCCACGCATTCACGGGGAGAACATGCAAACTCCACACAGAAAGATCCCGAGCCTGGATTTGAACCCAGGACTGCAGGACCTTCGTATTGTGAGGCAAACGCACTAACCCCTCTGCCACCGTGAAGCCCAATGTAAAGAGCAGTGGTTCTTAATTTTATTTTATTTGATTTTTTTTTTCGAGGTACCGGACCCCACCAATTACATATGCATATTCACCGAACCCTTCTTTAGTGAAAAAAAAAAAATGTAAAATGTAAAGAGCAGTGGTTCTTAATTTTGTTCGAGGTACCGAACCCCACCAATTACATATGCACATTCACCGAACCCTTCTTTAGTGAAAAATAAAATGTTTTTTTGTTTTTTTCAAATTCAAAACAAAGTTATACGTTTTTGGTAACACTTTAGTATGGAGAACATATTCTAAGTAATATATACTTAACTTAGAGTTATTTGGTTAGGGTTAGGGTTAGAGTTATAATAAGTCCATGCCAAATAAGGCATCAATAAGTAATAAATAATGATTAGTTAAGAGCCAATATGTTACTAATTTGCACGTTAATAAGCAACTAATTAATGGTGAATATGTTCCCCATACTAAAGTGTTACCATGTTTTTTTACTGGTGCACAAAATGCAAACATGAAAACCAGCACAGTGCATAAACTCACAACAAATTACACACCTGCAAATCAGTCAGCTGTTGCCGTACCCGTAATATGCCGATAGGGAGAAGTTTATATTTACACGATGAGTCGGGTGTGTTTTGACCTCCGCCGGACCCCTGAGGCTAACTCACCGAACCCCAAGGGTTCGATCGAACCCAGGTTAAGAACCACTGGTATGGAGCATTTCTACCTTTAAGGTACTCAAAGCACTTTGACACTATTTCCACGTTCACCCATTCACACACAAATTCACACACTGATGGCGGGAGCTGCTCTGCAAGGCCCTAATCACTACCCATCAAGAGCAAGGTTGAAGTGTCTTGCTCAAGGACACAATGGACATGGCTAGGATGGCGGAAGCTGGGGATCGAACTACGAACTCTTATGTTGCTGGCACAGCTGCTCTAACAGGCGAACCACGCCATCTCCAAAAATGTGTTTTTATAGTTACTCTGGTAGAATCCAGGTAAATACTGCATTGCTTTACACTGAACAGGAAGTGACTGTGTGCAAGTTAACAATACTACAATGTTTAATAGAAATGACAATTTCGATTCTCTTATTTTATGTTGACAAAAACTGTTAACCATATATGTTTTAGGTCAACGTAAGCGTGCACATTTTTGAAAAATGCTATGGACCAGGACTTGATGAATTGGTCTACATAGTCAAGGTGTTGACATAGATGGTACCAACGTAAACAGGTTGCACCTTATTTTAAATATCAATCAATCAATCAATCAATGTTTATTTATATGGCCCTAAATCACAAATGTCTCAAAGGACTGTACAAACCATTACGACTACGACATCCTTGGAAGAACCCACAAAAGGGCAAGGAAAACTCACACCCAGTGGGCAGGGAGAATTCACATCCAGTGGGACGCCAGTGACAATGCTGACTATGAGAAACCTTGGAGAGGACCTCAGAAGTGGGCAACACCCCCCCTCTAGGGGACCGAAAGCAATGGATGTCGAGCGGGTCTAACATGATACTGTGAAAGTTCAATCCATAGTGGCTCCAACACAGTCGCGAGAGTTCAGTTCAAGCGGATCCAAGACAGCAGCGAGAGTCCCGTCCACAGGAAACCATCTCAAGCGGAGGCGGATCAGCAGCGTAGAGAAAATATCTCAATAATAAGGAATTATTGGTATTGTTATAATTTGTTGAGGTCAAATAAATATGTCCCTACAACCCTGGTGTAGAAGCTTGTCAATGGTACGGCATGGGTCTTTATACAGTTGGGTGTCTTGCAATGTAATTTAAGGTCATTGAACAAAATATGGGCTTCACGGTGGAAGAGGGGTTAGTGCGTCTGCCTCACAATACGAAGGTCCTGGGTAGTCAGGGTTCAATCCCGGGCTGGGGATCTTTCTGTGTGGAGTTTGCATGTTCTCCCCGTGAATGCGTGGGTTCCCTCCGGGTACTCCGGCTTCCTCCCACCTCTAAAGACATGCACCTGGGGATAGGTTGATTGGCAACACTAAATTGGCCCTAGTGTGTGAATGTTGTCTGTCTATCTGTGTTGGACCTGCGATGAGGTGGCGACTTGTCCAGGGTGTATTCCCCCTCCCGCCCGATTGTAGCTGAGATAGGCACCGGCGACCCCAAAGGGAATACGCGGTAGGAAATGGATGGATGGATAAACAAAATACTCAACATGACATTTCTAGATTGGGTGTATTTAGCATTTTATTTTATTTGTCACTGAGTAAAGCATACTGCACCTGTTCACACGGAACATTTTTGGAAGGTGAAAGCATAGAACAAAGAAGAACTGAATTGTATTTAAATGCTGATGTAAATGTATGATCTATAGACTGCATAATGTTATGTTAAATTTGTGACAATATTTATATTTAAATAAGTGCCATAAAGCGAATACGGATGTAGAAATGGCAGTAAGATTATTCTGGTTGTCCTTGTACTGTTATAAATATTGTATCTCCCATCAAGGTGTCAGACCAGTTGCATGCAGTTCCAGCTACCAGCCAGGAGGTGGCAGACTGTGACAGGACTTTGACAGCTCAGCAGCTTTATCAAGTTGTCATTGGTATGTTTTGCACCTTTTAATGGTGAGGATGTAATCAGAGTTGTATGTGTTTTACATATTTCTGTGTCCTCTCTCATATTATGACAAGCTCCATTATTCGTGGACTTTGGTGAGGTGTGTGTGGAGTCGGTGTGTGTGCAGAACCTGGAGCTGACCAATCACCTGTCAGTGTTTGTGAGGGTCCAGTTAGAGGTGGACTGCCCTGAGCTGCAAGGATTGTCCCCATTGTCTCACGTGCTACCACCAGGATCCCAGAACCAAATACCTCTGACCTTTCAAAGTCACCGGCTGGGTGATTTCTGCAGGTTTGAGGAAGAAGAAAAAGTTTTGTGTCTCCATTCATTCTAAGCAAACCAGTATGGTTGTTAGAAATAACATTTTTTGGGTATCTTTTGAACGCACAGTAGACAAATTAGTATTTGATCTCGTGCTGAATTTTTAAGTTTACGCCCTGACAAAAAGGATATGAAGTGTACATCATTTTTGATGATAGCATTATTGTAACAAAGAAAGACCAAATATAAAAAAAACAATATAAGATTTTAATGTATTTGTATTGGATTGAACTAAATAAGTATTTGATGCAAAGGTGAGTAAGAACAACCTATAATAAATGATGAAATCACCAGACTTGGACGATTTTCATCCAGATGTTTAATTTGGTTGAATAAAAGCAGATACACAGACATGACACAAAAATACAGTAATTTCAAATGGCAACTTTCTGGCTTTAAGAAACACTAGAACAAATCAAGAATAAAAACAGTATTGTAACATTAATTTTTAGATCAAATTATGGAATCACTGAATTCTGAAAAAAACACCAAGGATTACCCATGTAAATTTTAATTTCCAAAGCTAACACCTGCATCCCATTTAATGTGTTTATTAATTTGCGGTTAATAAGTAGTGTTTACACCTTGGAGAGCTGTTGCGCCAGATGGGTTGACATGAATCATTGCTCCAACACGAGATATGTTAATTGAAACAACAAAGAAGATTATCAAATTTCTTCAAGAAGGTAAATAATAACGCAATGTTGTAAACAATATTGATTATTTAGTCTGCTGTGTCTAAAGTCTAGACTAAGTACTGTACACAAAACATGAAAAGGTTGTAAAAGGCCAGAATACTGGTAGACCAAGGAAAACATCAAAGTGTCAAGACAGAATATTTAAAGAAATGTCTTGAAAACAGAAACTGTACACCAAAACAAATGGGTGGAAACTGGAGTCACCGCCTGTGACCGAACTGCAAGAAACCGCCTAAAAAAAATGGGATTCAAACACAGAAAAGTTAAACAAAAGCCATCACTAACAACTGAACATAAAAAACAAGGTTACAATGGGCTAAGAAAAAGCAATTGTGGACTATGGATGACTGGATGGAAGTCATATTCAATGATCAATTGCAAATCTGCATTTGGCAAGGTAATGATGCCGGAACTTTTTATTGTGCTGTTCCAATGAGATTTGTGAAGACGACAGCTTGAAAAAAAGGTGCACATTTCCACAGTTATTGATGATATGGGGCTGCGAGTCCGGTAATGGCACTTAAGAGATGGCTGTCATTACATCTTTAATAACTACAAGTTTACATTGACATTTTGGGTGTAATAACATGTGTGTGTGTGTGTGTGTGTGTGTATATATATATATATATATATATATATATGTATATATATATATATATATATATATATATATAGTTTGTTTCTGTTATGTATATATTAGATGGATAGATAGATAGTACTTTATTGATTCCTTCAGGAGAGTTCCTTCAGGAAAATTAAAATTCCAGCAGCAGTGTACAGAGTTGAGATCAATTTAAAAAAAAAAAAAGTAAATAATGGGGGTTTAAAAGGAAACAAAATAGAGAAATATTACAAAAAGAATAAAAACAATGGGAATAACAATATAACAGTAAAATAAGAATATAACAAGACAAAGTAGGCAGTAGTGACCATGTTATAAAAACGTATTGCACTGTTAATGTTTTGCATCCCATGTCATCCTAATACCCCCCGGCCCCCGTCCCAGAGAGGAGTTGTACAGTCTAATGGCGTGTGGGACAAAGGAGTTCTTGAGTCTATTAGTCCTGCACTTGGGATGAAGCAGTCTAGCACTGAACAGGCTCCTCTGGCTACTGATAACGCTATGCAGAGGGTGACTGGCATCATCCAGGATGCTCACTAGTTTGTCAACAATCCTCTTCTCTGCCACCGTCACCAGTGAGTCCAGTTTCATTCCCATTGTAGAACCGGCCCGCCTGATCAGTTTCTCAAGTCTGGAGCTGTCCTTCTTAGATGTACTGCCCCCCCAGCATACTACCATGTAGAACAGAACACTGGCAACCACAGACAGGTTTAATATTATTAGGATGTTTGGGGATGACGACATCGATGTTCAATACGAGAGTGTATATTGCCATACAGAGCAGAAATTGAAGACTTTCTTGGAAGAAAGATACATTAAGTCAATGTCATGGCCCTGCTTGCATATATTTGGATTTCAATCTAATTAAAAATCTGTGGTGGAAATTGAAGAAAATGCTCAATGACAAAACTCCAACTTGCAAAGCTGATCTGACAACAGCAATCAGAGAAAATTAGAGCGAGATTATCGAAGAGAACTGTTTGTCACTTGCCTCAGAATGAAAGCCAGAAGTGGTGCAGCATACTAATAGTGGTGTGTTGGAGTGTTTTGTGTTTGTTTTTCACAGTTCCATAAATGGTTCCTCAGAATTGAGTGATTCCCTATAATCACTGTTTGATCTAAAAAATAAAACTGTTCCTATCAACATTTTTATTCTTGATTTCTTTGTGTTTCTTAAAGCCAGAAAGTTGCCATTTGAAATGACTTCAGTTTTGTGTCATGTCTATTGTCTGCTTTTTTTTCTACAAAATTAAACAACTGAATGTACAACCTCCAAGACTAGCGAGTCCAGATGGTTGTGGTTGTGTGTTGTTATTGAGCAACACATTGGTTAAACTGGGTGAAACCTAGGCTGCAAGTTTCCCGGGTTGGTAGACATGCAGCAGATCTGTTGCCTTCTGTCAACTTTTCCAAATGACTCTTTCGGGAAGGAGACTGCTAAATGGGGAGGGGGTCTCTTTCTTTGGTCTATAGTGGATGAGTGGTCAGTCGAAGGGGCATGTGTTCCGTGGTTTCCTTGCCTAGGCCATACTTTCTGCAGGTGGTGTCCACCGCTCTGCTGATCTTTTCAAGCCACTTTTGCAGGTCGGGGTGATGGCCGCTATGCAGGCAACTCGATGTAACTTGCTCACTTCTTGTTAGGTCATTCTCTTCACGTCTATTGATAATTTCACCATTAGCCACCTGTTGTTTTTAGCATTGTTCACGCTTAACCCGTAAATAGAATTCCCATTTGGTGAATGTCTTTATCGATCATCACAGCACGGTAATATAGATTATTTTAACACTTAATTAAGGCCAAAAACACATAGAATATGCTTTTATTAAAAGTAAAAAAAAAAAAAAAGTACTTAAAAAAAAAATCTGCGATATAGTCAAGCTGCAAACATGTAGCAATTGACTATATTTAAGGATCCACTGTATATTTATGTATTTAATTGTTTTCATCTCCAGACCTGTGTCTTATAAAGTGAATCAGCAACATCCTGGACAGATTCTGGTCAAGGCCGTAGTTGTCCGAAATTATTTGGAACTGTCCACCCAATTGCTGATTCTCAGTCCCACTCGCAACCTGCTGGCATCATCAGGCTACAGGAGTTGGATTACCCTTCGAAACCCACGGAACCAGGTGGCTGAATTTACTTGGTGCCCGGTTGTTCCTGAAAGCGGCATCCTCTTCTCCATTCGACCAGCCACAGGTTCCAAAATTTTTATACATGCGCAATCACCACGCCTTTTGTATCACTTTTACCTTATTGTGTTGGATTTAAGTGGACTATACCCAGTCTATCTCTCTCCACCAGGTACAGTGGAGGCATACAGGGAACTAGAATGCGAGGTGGTGTGGCACGCCTCTTACTCGTCCCCTCAGGAAGGAGACTTTGATCTCTATGTCCTGGATGGAAACGTTCAACGCCTTCACTGCATTGCTAAGGTCTCAAATGACTAGTTTCATCATGATCATGTGCTCAATGTATTTACTTAATTGTTGTACTTAATTTCATGGCCAACATACAGTGGAGCAAAAAAGTATTTAGTCAGCCACAAGTTCTCCCACTTAAAATGATGACAGAGGTCTTTAATTTTCATCATAGGTACACTTCAACTGTGAGAGACAGAATGTGAAAAAAAAATCCAGGAATTCACATTGTAGGAATTTTATAGAATTTATTTGTAAATTATGGTGGAAAATAAGTATTTGGTCAACCATTCAAATCTCTCACTGATGGAAGGAGGTTTTGGCTCAAAATCTCACGATACATGGCCCCATTCATTCTTTCCTTAACACGGATCAATCGTCCTGTCCCCTTAGCAGAAAAACAGCCCCGAAACATGATGTTTCCACCCCCATGCTTCACAGTAGGTATGGTATTGTTGGGATGCAACTCAGTATTCTTCTTCCTCCAAACACGACGAGTTGAGTTTATCCCAAAATGGATACATGGATGATACAGCAGAGGATTGGGAGAATGTCATGTGGTCAGATGAAACCAAAATAGAACTTTTTGGTATAAACTCAACTCGTCGTGTTTGGAGGAAGAAGAATACTGAGTTGCATCCCAAGAACACCACACCTACTGTGAAGCATGGGGGTGGAAACATCATGCTTTGGGGCTGTTTTTCTGCTAAGGGGACAGGACGATTGATCCGTGTTAAGGAAAGAATGAATGGGGCCATGTATCGTGAGATTTTGAGCCAAAACCTCCTTCCATCAGTGAGAGCTTTGAATGGTTGACCAAATACTTATTTTCCACTATAATTTACAAATACATTCTTAAAAATTCCTACAATGTGAATTCCTGGATTTTTTTTCACATTCTGTCTCTCACAGTTGAAGTGTACCTATGATGAAAATTACAGACCTCTGTCATCATTTTAAGTGGGAGAACTTTCACAATCAGTGGCTGACTAAATACTTTTTTGCCCCCAATGTATGTAAAATATTGCGCTTATTCTAAAAGAGGACCATATGCTTGACCAAGGATAGAAACGAAGAACATGATGCTGTAAACAATTTACAATGCAGTTCTTTGAAATTTGGGCGTTGACTGGTTTGAGAATGTTTTTGATTGATTTCTTGAAATCAATCAGTCTGGGACAGGGTTTCTGCAAAAAAGGCAGTCCGTGAGGAAACTTCCGCAGTCACCAATTATATGTGTTTAAAATACCCCAGTACAAGGTGTCCTCAAAATCTGGACAAATATTCTAGACAAAAATGCATACATTTATTTAACATGAGTTCCTCTGCAAAGGATGTGTCTCTCAAAACGATATTAAAATATATTGAAAAATACTTTAAATTTATTATCTATCTGTGTTAGGGATAGGCTCCAGCACTCCCGCAACCCACAGAGGGACAATTGGTAGAAAATGGATCGGTTATAATTTATGTAATTTAATATTCAATGTTACATATCAATCAATCAATCAATGTTTACTTATATAGCCCTAAATCACTAGTGTCTCAAAGGGCTGCACAAATCACCATGACATCCTGGGTAGGCCCACATAAGGGCAAGGAAAACTCACACCCAGTGGGACATCGGTGACAATGATGACTATGAGAACCTTGGAGAGGAGGAAAGCAATGGATGTCGAGCGGGTCTAACATGATACTGTGAAAGTTCAATCCACAATGGATCCAACACAGTCGCGAGAGTCCAGTCCAAAGCGGATCCAACACAGCAGCGAGAGTCCCGTTTACAGCGGAGCCAGCAGGAAACCATCCCAAGCGGAGGCGGATCAGCAGCGCAGAGATGTCCCCAGCCGATACACAGGCAAGCAGTACATGGCCACCGGACCGGACCCCCTCCTCAAGGGAGAGTGGGACATAGAAGAAAAAGAAAAGAAACGGCAGATCAACTGGTCTAAAAAGGGAGTCTATTTAAAGGCTAGAGTATACAAATGAGTTTTAAGGTGAGACTTAAATGCTTCTACTGAGGTGGTATCTCGAACTGTTACCGGGAGGGCATTCCAGAGTACTGGAGCCTGAACGGAAAACGCTCTATAGCCCGCAGACTTTTTTTGGGCTTTGGGAATAACTAATAAGCCGGAGTCCTTTGAACGCAGATTTCTTGCCGGGACATATGGTACAATACAATCGGCAAGATAGGATGGAGCTAGACCGTGTAGTATTTTATACGTAAGTAGTAAAACCTTAAAGTCACATTTTAAGTGCACAGGAAGCCAGTGCAGGTGAGCCAGTACAGGCGTAATGTGATCAAACTTTCTTGTTCTTGTCAAAAGTCTAGCAGCCGCATTTTGTACCAACTGTAATCTTTTAATGCTAGACATGGGGAGACCCGAAAATAATACGTTACAGTAGTCGAGGCGAGACGTAACAAACGCATGGATAATGATCTCAGCGTCTTTAGTGGACAGAATGGAGCGAATTTTAGCGATATTACGGAGATGAAAGAAGGCCGTTTTAGTAACGCTTTTAATGTGTGCCTCAAAGGAGAGAGTTGGGTCGAAGATAATACCCAGATTCTTTACCGTGTCGCCTTGTTTAATTGTTTGGTTGTCAAATGTTAGAGTTGTATTATTAAATAGAGTTCGGTGTCTAGCAGGACCGATAATCAGCATTTCCGTTTTTTTGGCGTTGAGTTGCAAAAAGTTAGCGGACATCCATTGTTTAATTTCATTAAGACACGCCTCCAGCTGACTACAATCCGGCGTGTTGGTCAGCTTTAGGGGCATGTAGAGTTGGGTGTCATCAGCATAACAGTGAAATCTAATACCGTATTTGCGTATGATGTCACCTAGCAGCAGAATGTAGATGCTAAAGAGTGCAGAGCCAAGGACCGAACCCTGGGAAACTCCACACGTTACCTTAACGTAGTCCGAGGTCACATTGTTATGGGAGACACACTGCATCCTATCAGTAAGATAAGAGTTAAACCAAGACAGGGCTAATATATTACATTTAGTTTCAGAACATTTTAATTAAATATTTGTATTTATATTATTAAATATTTAATACAACACTTTCTTAATTGTTTTCATTGGGTTTTGTTTTTTTAAATAATTATGTAATTTATTATGTATCATTTATTTATCAATCAATCAAAGTTTACTTATATAGCCTTTAATCACAAATGCCTCAAAGGTCTGCGCAAGCCACAATGATATCTGCGGCTTAGATAACCCCTCCCTGGGTGACCGGTGCAATGGATGCCAAGTGGATACGGTTAATAATGTGAGAGTCCAATCCATAGTGAAGTGAAGTGAATTATATTTATATAGCGCTTTTTCTCTAGTGACTCAAAGCACTTTACATAGTGAAACCCAATATCTAATTTTTACATTTAAACCAGTGTGGGTGGCACTGGAAGCAGGTGGGTAAAGTGTCTTGCCCAAGGGCACAACGGCAGTGACTAGGATGGCGGAAGCAGGGATTGAACCTGCAACTCTCAAGTTGCTGGCACGGCCGTTCTACCAACCGAGCTATACAGCCCCATAGTGGTGCTTTAATCATTTTAAGAACTGCATCTAGTGTCGATACTTTTTCCTGTGTAAATACAATATGTGACATAATCTAAATTGAGAATTTCCATGAATTGTGTCCCCTTAGGTTGGAAGCACAAGCATTGAGCTAGCAGAGGATCGCCTGATGTTTGAATCGGTTCCCCTCAATATGCCTTCTATCCGAACTGCCGTGTTACACAATAATGGACAAAACCATGCATACTATCGAGTAGGTGCACTGCAATTGGTTGTCGTGTAGTTTTTGTTTATAGATTCAGACAACAAAATATTTCTTTGTTTGCAGGTTCTTGATGTGTGTCCTTTGCCGTGCATGGTAGTGAGCCCATACGAGGGTGTGTTGCCGAGTCGGGGAAAGGCTGTCCTGAAGATCCACTTCAACCCCGACTCTGTCATGAAGTTCGACACGCGCGTCGAGGTAAGACATTGGTGTCCGGGGGCCACTTTTGCTAGGAAGCTTGTTTCTCAGTTTGCCTACATATATTTTTGCAAAAATAACAATAAAATGGCCTGCATTAGAACATTACAAAGGATAATAAAGGCCAGGAATGGAATTTGGGGGGAGAACAGAAGGAACTTGTCACCCTTCATTTTTTCAAAAGGCAGTTTTGGCGTTCTTGCACTCGCATTTGGAGGACTCGGGTTCAAGCCCCGGGCAGAACGGAAGCAGGGGCTGGACCAGGCAGGCTACACACTACTAGCAGAATAAAAAAATCAAAACAATAGGGGGCTTGTGCTTCATTTGAGGGTGGCTATGTTGTTAAAATAATCACACCAGCTATCACCGTTAAGAGAATAAGAAAACATATTAGTGCGTCTGCCTCACAATCCGAAGTTCCTGCAGTCCTGGGTTCAAATCCAGGCTCGGGATCTTTCTGTGTGGAGTTTGCATGTTCTCCCCGTGAATGCGTGGGTTCCCTCCGGGTACTCCGGCTTCCTCCCACCTCCAAAGACATGCACCTGGGGATAGGTTGATTGGCAACACTAAATTGGCCCTAGTGTGTGAATGTGAGTGTGAATGTTGTCTGTCTATCTGTGTTGGCCCTGTGATGAGGTGGCGACTTGTCCAGGGTGTACCCCGCCTTCCGCCCGATTGTAGCTGAGATAGGCGCCAGCGCCCCCCGCGACCCCTAAAAGGGAATAAGCGGTAGAAAATGGATGGATGGATGGATGGATGGATTACACCTTATTTCCGTTGATCCATGATGGCGCGATGGCTCATAATCTTCTTTTTTGTTGAACAGGAAGATGGTTTGATCCTCAGCCAGGGCATATGAAGTAAACAGGACTCTATTAATCATCATGCAATCTTGAAAAATAGATTCAGTATTTTTACACTGTTGAGTATGTTATTTTGTAAATAAAAAAAAAAAAAAAAATATATATATATATATATATATATATATACATATATATTGTCATGATACATTGCCAGGGTCATGTTTTTTTTAGTTTAGTATTTTTTTAGTTGTTGGTTAGTTCTGTTTCAGCACTCTTGTTTCTGTTCTTAGTTGCCATGGGTGCTGATTTTTGTCACCTGCTTGTTGTATTTTACTAAGAGGGGAGATGACGGCAGACTAACACCAGGTGGCAGTAATGTCCAAAGATTTATTTATATATATATATATATATATATATATATATATATAAAAATATATATATTAACCACATATATATAATAATAATCAAAAAATAGAAAATATACTAAGGAAATGGAGTGTGAACTAGATTCAAAAGGGAATTGGTGACAGACTATGTGTAGAATTTAACTTAGGTTTGTGTTACCAAAAAGTTGTGAAGAGAGAACGCGGAAGTCCGTTGGGCAAGCAGAGGGTCCAGGGCAAACGAGAGGCATGGGGAGGCACGTGTCCAAGCGGGAGGTCGAGAATCCAAAAGGCAGTCCGGGAGGCAAGGGGAACAACAGGGGATCACAGGAGACACGGGGAGTGTCAGGTACAGAAGGCTATAATGCGGCGAGTGATGGCAGGTTTATGAAGGCAGCTCCGTCATTACCGTCAGGTGTGAAGATTGCCGGTGATTGATCGCAGCTGACGGCTGCTGCAGGGCGGAGACGCACGTGGATCGTTCCTGGCTGTTTGCGCCCGTGGCCGTGTCCCGATGTGCGCACAGACGGACGAGCGGCGCTGGCAGGAGTGTGAACCGTAACACTCTCTCTAATTAGTGGTCGGGACACTCATCTGCTCCTGGTCACTAATCAGAGAGCTATTTATACCTGCCTCGCACCACACTCTGCCTGGCAGTCTTGCTCGCTCTTCGCAACTGTGCAACTGGGCAGGCACAGCTGCATCCAGCCAAGCGCCCAGTTCTTGCGCGGCCTCCACCCCCTGTCCTGTGCCCAGCCAGGCTTCTACCTCCTGCTTGGCCCCCGCTGCTTGTGCTATGCCCCGCTCGTCAGTCCAGCCTCCTTCTGCTCCAGCTCTGCAAACGCCGTCAGTCAAGCCGCCATCATTGTCTTCAGTGGGTCTTTCACACGACGGCGCCATTGTCCTCTTCAGCAGGTCTTTCCACAATGCTGCCATTGACGTCTTTGGCAGGCCTTTCCATGACGCCGCTATCATCGTCTTTAGCGGGTCCTCACACGACGCTGTCATCTCCGTCTTCAGCGAGTCCTTCTCGATGCCACCATTTTCGTGTTAAACGAGTCCTCCAACGACGCTGCCAACTTTGTCTTCAGCGTGTCTTCCCACGTCGTCTTCGGCAGGCTCATCGTCAGCTCCAGCATCATCATTGCCTCCCGCTTGCCTCTCGCACAAGCGGCCATGAGACACCTGCACACGGTCCTCTCGTCTGCCGTTTCATGGATTCCCTCTGCATTAGGCCCAGGACCTGGGAATGGACGATTACATTACAGCTGCTGATGCGCCATGGTCCCTCACATCCGCCTCCTCGTCGGCCACCAATGTGGCCAGTCCCTGGGCGCCATCTGACTCTTTACTGATGGTTGCGAGTACATATGGCCAGGCGACCCACCGCCTAGTTCTCCCTCCGCCCTCTCGTGACTTTGGGTTTTTCGGTTTTTGTTTCCCCGAAATGTCTGGAATCCGTTCCTTAAGGTGGGGAGAAGGGAGGAGTAACTGTCATGATCCGTTGCCCGGGTCATGTTGAGTTTAGTTTAGTATTTCCTTAGTTGTTGGTTAGTTCTGTTTCATTACAGGTTATGTCTACACTAAACAAATAATTATTTAGCCTAAGCCTCGTTGCAGCCACACTAAATCACCGATTAAGGTCCCCCTTCTCAGACAATTTTTTACGTGGGTAAATGTGCCGTCTATTTCTTCAATCTCCGGCGCTTAGCTTTGTATGGACTAATCGATCGTTTACAAACTGAGCTTGGAGAGGAAGTGAGGCCAGAAAGACAGTGTCCCCCACAGGAAGTGACATCAGAAAGAACGCGCCACAGACACCTTCATAACAACCCGTTTGGTAACTCGGCGGCAACCACTAGAAAGATGGAGGCAAGTCATCCAGACATGTCCGTGTTTTTCCTTCTTGTACATGTACAGGGGCTTTTGCAAATCACACATAAATACCTTAAGAGCAGGAAACGGGCAATTGCAGCTATTTTGGATACAACACATTTCAGACCGCAACATAGCAATGTTGAGTGACTGTTTTGGATAAGTCCTGGAAGAACGGTGCCCGGTGGGATATGTTTGTCAACGAGTGTGTTGTGTCAGAGGAACGGCAAGAGAACTTTCGAGTGTCCAGGTCAGCTGTGATTCTACTCAGTGAAAAACTTTGTCCAATTGTCAAAACAGACAGTGACAATGCGGGCTCCCGTGAACAAGGGAAGACTACGAAAAATAGCGAATGCATTAGGACTGGCAAAGCAGACTGTCAGTTATTGTCCGCCATATATTTCAAACGATCACTCAACGTCTAGTTATGTACTCCATAAGTATTGGGAAGCCAAGAAGTGGTTGTGACCATCAAGTACGATCGCTAATTTCAGTCTACAAGCCCAGTGTCCTGTTGTTGTAAAATGTTTTTCATCACATTGTTTACTTTCACACGTCCTTTAAAGATATGATTCATGTATGATGGCTCAAGTGTCATTCACTGCAATAGTCTAACAGCTGCTGATGGCGAGGCAAGCAAGATTTACTGTTGAAAGAAATGTGACAATAGTCCACATTGAAACACAGGGTAAGGATACACTACCAGGTCAGAGATGACTATGATGTAGGGCTGGGCGATATATACGATAAATCGCAGGTTTGTCTCTGTGCGATAGAGAAAATGATTATATCGTAATATTCGAGTATACGTTATCACGTAGTTGCTTTTAGCTGCGGGCATTACACTTCAGGCTCTTCTCACTATTTCCTGTCTCTCCGTCTCACAGACAAGCAGGCGCACAAACTTACACACGTCACATACTTTCACGTCATACGTCACATACGTATACGCCCTCGCCCAGCAGAGAGGTAGCCGACTGGGCTACGAGTGGTAATACGACAGAAAGAAGGTGCGGATCTGGTAACAAATGAAAGAAGACTTAATTCCCAATAAAAACAGCAGGGGGTCCTTCGTCTGGCGGTGGTTCGGCTTCAAGTGGGAATATGTCAAACAGACAACCGTAATTTGTCAAGTGTGGGACAAAGGCATTGCTATAAAAAGTAGCATTACTGCTAATATGTAGCATCATTTGAAAAGTCTACTTGCTAGAGAATGAAGAGAATTTCTTAACGTCCGTAGTAACCTACCACATAGTGAAGGACGAATACTATTGGATTTCCAATTATGCAGCTCATTTTTATTTGACACTTAAATAGTCTCTGACAATCTTTCACTTTGTTTTGGAAATGACTTGAATGTTTGTGCCATTGCTTAATGACTTTGATAAATACACTTTCGGTCAATTGACTTAGTTGTGATTTCACTCTCTGCATGAAAGTTTAAAAGTAGCATATATTAATGCAGTATAAAGAAGAATGTTTTAATGTAGACACATAGAATCATCATACTGCTGTGATTATATGCATCAAGTGTTCATTCAAGGCCAAGGCAAAATATCGTAATATATATCGTATATCGCGATATGGTTTTAAAATATCGAGATATTAATAAAAGGCCATATCGCCCAGCCCTACTATGATGCGCGCATTTTTTGTTGCACATGCGTAGTAGGTCGCGTTGCACCGGCGGACGGACGCGGGAGGGTGTCTTAAACTGTAGCATTGTTGTATGTGTAGACACGGATAAGGCTAGGTGGGATTTACCCTGGATAACCTTTTCCAGCTTAGTGTAAAAGGGGCCTTAGTTGCCATGGGTGCTGATTTTTGTCACCTGCCTCTGATTAAAGGTCGAGACGCTCACCTGCTCCTGGTCACTAATCAGAGAGCTATTTTTTTTCTGCCTCACGCAACACTCTGCCTGGCAGTCTTGCTCGCTCTTTGCCACATTTACGTTGGTTCCTGTTTCACCACGCTTTTGTATTTTCCTAGTGTAAGACTTTCACGCTATTCACCCTTGGCGATTATTCTGTTTTTTTTGGCTCCACACTTGACGAGTGTCTGAGTTTTTGTACTTGTTGTCCTGCTTATTGGAATAAATCGTCTTCTTACCCATATGCTGATTCTGGACGTCCTTCTGCATCTTGGGGAAATGGCCACCGCAAAACCATGCGACCCCGACGTAACAATAATATCGGACAATTTCTTTCCCATGTATTATTACTACAAAACATGCATCTAATCCCTTCAAGCCACACCCCCTTCTCAAGCCAATTGTGTGTGTCCCACATCGGAAATAAAAATGTTGTTCCTGATTAGGTTCATACCAGAAGTTACTGGAAATAACTTTATTTCAAGGTTAAATCTACAACTGTAAAAACTTCACAAATAATATTTGGCTAATGTAATTTCTAAATAGAAAAATTAAAAGTCAACATAAGAAAAATAACAGAGTATAAATACTATACAACACAGTAAGAACATGTATTTATTACAGGTAGCTGTGAGAAACATGAGGTCCATTGAGTTCCGTGTGGGTGGATCGGTGGAGCCTCCGGATGTTGAAATCAGCGTGGTAAGTACAATATATTATGAATATGGATAGTATATTGCACATATTTTATAATGCACAATATAAATTACACATATATAATTTATATACCATTATTCCAGGAAGTATTTATCTCTACAATAGAGAGTAATTCAGAAATAGAGAACATTTTAGCTGCAACTAATAAATTAATGTATGGCGTGATCCCACGAGAAGGACAAGCGGTGGAAAATGTGTAGGCGAGGCTCATGAGGCTTTTAGGTAGAATCTGGATAAAGGTGCCAAAAAATATTTTCCCTTTCCTATTTAGATTTAATTGCTGGGTTACAGCAACATGACGAATGGGAAGTCTGTGTCACTTCCCAAAAAAATAAATTAAATAAAATAAAAACTCTAGTAAAATATCCACCGTTATGTTACTCTCTTTTACCTGTCAGTTTGGTCCTGTCTCTCCATGACTTTCATTCCAGGCTTCAAGCCCTTGATGTTCCTGCATGGCATTAACATACTGACAACAGACATCATTGTATACTATACAGCAGTGGTCCCCAACCAGCGGGCCGCAGAATAATTTTTTATTAAAAAAATAAATAAATAAATAAAAAATATTTTTATTAAACAACATAAAAAACTCAATATACACCTACAAATAGTGCACTTACGACAAAAACTCCCCATTCATGACAAAAACGTCCCTTTTTCATGACAAAGAAGAAAAAAAAAAAAAAGGACCCGACCCGATCCTGGGTCCCGACTCTGGACAGCCAGTACTTCATCTGAAATGCTGCATATCCCATAGCAACCACATACTGTCAAACATCTACACATAACTTTTACATCTCACAGAAAACCACTCAAATAATCATTAGTTTTAGCTTAAAAAAAGAACAAATAAAGCTAGTTAAGGTGTTTAGTGGGTTAAAAAAAATGCTACACATATTACACCCCCCACATGACAACAACACAAAAATATTCCATGTGGAAGTGTCCTCAAGAAAACTGCTCATATATAAGTATTTGGAGAATAATAAAGAGAATAATAAATAAATAAATAAACTCTATTTTATGGTTTATTTCAAGTTCATACAGATATTGACAAAGTAGAAACTTGGTTCTATTTGACTAGAGCAAAAGCACGATTGGAATAAATTCCACATGCAAGAACACTGTATGTATGCAACATTTTTACTTTGATTTCGCTTGACATCTCGCTGCGACTTCGTTGGTGTGCCCCCCAAAGGTTTAAACCTGTGACAACAACAACTGAATGTGATGTCTGTTGCTGTCAATTGCAAGTTTGTCCACCCAATAACGGCACAGCCCATCTGTGTAAGAGTATCAAACACAGTCTGGCCTTTACAGACGAGATTTGTTGTTATATTTTGTTATCATATTACTACTAAAATGATGTGTCTATCCTAAATAGATTTGTCTTCGAGTTCAGCGATTCCCAACAACTGTGCCACATCACCTTAGTGTGCCAAGAGCGATCATAAAGTACCATCATCTAGTGGAGGAGCATTTAATTGTTCTGTCCGTCAATATACAATACTAGCATCAATACATGAACAAAAATACATTATTTGTAGTAGATAAAAAATATTTATGAAACACTTAAAGGCCTACTGAAACCCACTACTACCGACCACGCAGTCTAATAGTTTATATATCAATGATGAAATATTAACATTGCAACACATGCCAATACGGCCTTTTTAGTTTACTAAATTTCAATTTTAAATCTCCCACAGAGTTTCTTGTTGAAAATGTCGCGGAATGATGATGCGTGCACGTGACGTCATGGACTGTCAGGAAATATTAGTGCAGCACCATTTGCGGCTAAAAGTCGTCTTTTTTCTTTGCGCAATTAAACAGTATTCTGGACATCTGTATTACTGAAAGTTTTGCAATTTGTTCTATTAATAATGGAGAAGTCAAAGTACAAAGATGGAGTTGGGAAGCTTTAGCCTTTAGCCACACAAACACACGGTTATTCCTTGTTTAAAATTCACAGAGGCGAAGCTTTACAATGGATCAGAACGGTCAAGCGAACATGGTTCCCAACCACTTGTCAACGGGCAGGTTTCGGTAAGAAAATTGTGTTAAAAAGTCGCCTCTAACCGGAGATCTGTGGAGTTTGCGCCGTCCTTGTATCTGCCGTGACTTCCCGTGGACACACTCCTCTGACTATCAGGTACTATTTAATTTCACTAAAACACTAGCAACACAATAGAAAGATAAGGGATTTCCCAGAATTATCCTTGAAAATGTGTCTAAAAACATCTGAATCCGCCCCAATGCAATCGCCTTTTTAAAAAAAATGTTTCAAGTCCTTCGCTATCAATATCATCATCCACAAATCTTTCATCCTCGCTCAAATTAATGGTGAAATTGTCGTTTTCTCGGTCCGAATAGCTCTTGCTGCTGGAGGCTCCCATTAAAAACAATGTGACGTCATCGTCTGCGAGTTCCGGTATAAGCAAGGCTTTTTTATCAGCACCAAAAGTTGCAAACTTTATCGTCAACGTTCTCTACTAAATCCTTTCAGCAGAAATATGACAATATCGCGAAAAGATCAAGTATGACACATAGAATGGACCTGCTATCCCCGTTTGAATAAGAGAATCTCATTTCAGTAGGCCTTTGAATGAGATTGGATCATTTGGCATGGCAAACCTGATGTAATTACCCGGTGTATTCACTTTTTACCATTCATACATTTTTCTTTGATGGTGTGCAGAGAGATTTTTGTATTGTAAAATTGGCTCATTAAAGGTTGGAAAACATTGCCCAAGTTGACTTACTCTATCCACCACCCCTTAGACAATGTTCCAGTTCCACGGCGTCCATCTTGGCTGTCAGAGAGCAGTGCCGTTTAAGCTGACTAACCACTCGTCAGCTCCGGCTCGGATAGCCTTCGACCTGTCGCAATACCCAAATTTCACCCTGAAGCTTCCCCAGTGCTCTGCAAGTAAGTATGCATGCACACCATTCTAAACTCCTTTGTCACAACATTTTCACTCTGATTTTACAGCTCTTTTATTTGTTTTTACAAGGAAAGAGTGATCAGGTTGTGAGTGTTGTGGAGATAGAGGCTTACCAGACAGTCAGCTGTTCTCTTGTCTTCTCCCCTACGGAGGTAAGAAACTTTGTCCAGGTCGTCCTCGTGTTAGAGTGTTTCATGGTTACGACACAGTTGCATTAGTTAATACTTAAAAAAAAAAAAAACACTAATTACTTGCACCAGCAGAAGAATACAGGCCAAAGAATACTTTGGAATCGCTACATTTAGGAAGGACAACGTCACTTTTATTCTCTTTAATTAGCTTTTTGCCTTTAATGAAGTTCCCCAAGTGTGAGGCACCCTCTTCTGATGGCAGTGCATCAAAGTAAAGTCAAAAGTGAAGTCAAATTAGACTAGTCAACTATTGGACCATCCGATTTGGTAAGAGTCTGATTTGACGATCAACCTTGCAGTCGAATCGCCCGACATTGAACCCTCCTCCGCCGTCCATATGAGGGAGGCCAATTTAAGTACCCAAAAACCCTGAATACAGTGGATAGATAGATAGATAGATAGATAGATAGTACTTTATTGATTCCTTCAGGAGAGTTCCTTCAGGAAAATTTAACATTCCAGCAGCAGTGTACAGAGTTGAGATCAATTTAAATAAAAGTAAAAAGTAAATAATGGGGGTTTAAATGGAAACAAAATAGAGAAATATTACACTAAGAATAAAAACTAAAAAGCAACAATGGGAATACAAATATAACAGTAGAATAAGAATATAACAAGACAAAGTAGGCAGTAGTGACCATGTTATGAAAACGTATTGCACTGTTATTGTTTTGCATCCCCTGTCATCCTAGTACCCCCCGTCCCCCGTCCCAGAGAGGAGTTGTACAGTCTAATGGCGTGTGGGACAAAGGGGTTTTTGAGTCTATTAGTCCTGCACTTGGGATGAAGCAGTCCAGCACTGAACAGGCTCCTCTGGGTACTGATAACGCTATGCAGAGGGTGACTGGCATCATCCAGGATGCTCACTAGTTTGTCAACAGTCCTCTTCTCTGCCACCGTCACCAGTCCAGTTTCATTCCAATTGTAGAACCGGCCCGCCTGATCAGTTTCTCAAGTCTGGAGCTGTCCTTCTTAGATATACTGCCCCCCCAGCACACTACCATGTAGAACAGAACACTGGCAACCACAGACTGGTAGTACATCCACAGGAGTTTTTTGCAGATGTTGAAGGAGTGCAGTCTCCTGAAGAAGTACAGGCTGCTCTGTCCTTTCTTGTACTGATGGTCCGTGTTTGTCCGATGTCTAGAGAGGAGGGGCCAGAGTTCTCCTTTGGACACAAGGACCACCGTGACACTGCAGTTAGAAGCCACCCGTCAACCCGGGTGGAACGGGCTGGAAATAGTACACGGCGTGCTGAGAAATGCAGCCACCAAGATGTAGTTTCAACCAGTAGCTTCAATCCTTAACCATGTTCCAACTCTTACTTCCTTTGAATAGTCTAGTCCAGGGGTCACCAACCTTTTTGAAACCAAGAGCTACTTCTTGGGTACTGATTAATGCTAAGGGCTACCAGTTTGATACACACTTAAATAAATTGCCAGAAATAGCCAATTTGCTCAATTTACCTTTAACTCTATTATTATTATTAATTAATGATATTTATCTTTGTGGAAACACTGATCATCTAAATGATTAATCACAATAAATATATATTTTTGATTAAATGTTTTAAATAGGTTAAAATCCAATCTGCACTTTGTTAGAATATATAACAAACTGGACCAAGCTATATTTCTAACAAAGACAAATCATTATTTCTTCTAGATTTTCCAGAACAAAATTTTAAAAAGAAATTCAAAAGACTTTGAAATAAGATTTAAATTTGATTCTACAGATTTTCCAGATTTGCCAGAATATTTCTTTTGAATTTTAATCATAATAAGTTTGATGAAATATTTCACAAATATTCTTTGTCGAAAAAATAGAAGCTAAAATAAAGAATTAAATTTAAATTTATATATTATTCTTTACAATAAAAAAAATACATTTACTTGAACATTGATTTAATTTGTCAGGAAAGAAGAGGAAGGAATTTAAAAGGTAAAAAGGTATATGTGTTTAAAAATCCTTTTTAAGGTTGTATTTTTTCTCTAAAATTGTCTTTCTGAAAGTTATAAGAAGCAAAGTAAAAAAATAAATGAATTTATTTAAACACGTGAAGACCAAGTCTTTAAAATATTTTCATGGATTTTCAAATTCTATTTGAGTTTTGTCTCTCAGAATTAAAAATGTCGAGCAACGTGAGACCAGCTTGCTAGTAAATAAATAAAATCAAAAAAGTAGAGGCAGCTCACTGGTAAGTGCTGCTATTTGAGCTATTTTTAGAACAGGCCAGCGGGCGACTCATCTGGTCCTTACGGGCTACCTGGTGCCCGTGGGCACCGCGTTGGTGACTCCTGGTCTAGTCGTTTGATCGTCTTCTTAACGCTTTGCCAGAGCAGAAGCTAAATTGACAGTGCCGATCTGAGAACCTCATTAATCCATATCTCTATTGTGTTTGTTTATCTTAGTGTTTTTTATGGCGTCTGTGTATTTGCGGGAATCCCATTAGTTGTGTTCCATTCAAATCAACTGATTGGCAACTATGAGAAAAATTTAACAAGTAAGAGGAAACACGGAAAAATCCTTACTTGAAGTCAGCCTTCTAATCTTGATATCTACAATATGAAGATATAGTAAAATACTTAAACTGAGAAATGGAGATCGACATTTTCCACATGCTTGTTCTAATCCAGGGGTTCAAACCCATGGCTTGCGGGCCATTTGAAGTCCACAAGCCAATATTGTGTAGCCCTCTACGTAACTTCATAGTTTTGTGTAATTGTGGCCATGCACCCTTAGCAGCTAATAGCTAAATACTGTATATTATGTGTGTGAATGTTGTCTGTCTATCTGTGTTGGCCTTACGATGAGGTGGTGACTTGTCCAGGGTGTATTTGCCCAAGTGCAGCTGGGATAGGCTCCAGCACTCCTCACAACCCCGAGAAGGACAAGCGGTAGAAAATGGATAGATAAATTATGGCAATCTTGAATCACACTGAAAGACAGTAACAGTGCAAACACAACAATTACAGCACAATAAGTACAGTGGGGAAACACAAAAAGCAACTTCCTTTAAGCAAGTGGAGATGTCTCTGAACATCTGTCAAGATATAACATTTTTACATTAAATTTTACATTCATAATCCCTAAAAGATGTCCATTTTTTTTCTATATTTAAAGGGGAACTGTAATTTTGGGGGAATAGTTGCCTCACAATCCTTATGTAAGACAAGAACACATATATGTTATGTGTTTTATGTTTTAATGCATTCTATGTTGTAAATAAATGCAATCAAAAGTCCGGTTACAATAGAGCCTATGGGAGCCACTCTATTCTGTCTATAAAACCCCTTAAACATCCAAACAGTTCTATTAAGGTTTTATACACATGATGTATGTATATATGTATTGTAGTAACGGACACATTAATATTTACGTATTTTGATCATTTCAAGGATTAATATAAAAAATGCATCACATTTGTCACAAAATGTAATGGAGTATTGTTGGCACTTTTTGGATGGTTATTTATTGGGTGTTAAAGGCTCCGTTGTAAGCGAACTTTTATTAACGTTTATTTACGAGTTAGAATGCATTAAAAGATATCCATCCGTCGTCATTTCTTTCATAATGATTGTGAACGATAGGCAAAATTTCCAAAAAAGCGCAATTCCCTTTTAAAACACTTCCGTGTGGTCGACATAACATGTAATGGTAGTTCTTTGGTCATAATTTTGCAAAGATTGAGGTAGCGACTTGTCCAGGGTGTACTTCGCCTTCCGCCCGATTGTAGCTGAGATAGGCACCAGTGCCCCCCCGCGATCCCAAAAGGGAATAAGCGGTAGAAAATGGATGGATGGATGTTTTACAGACCATCTTCAAGCCGCTTTTTGGTATTTTAGGTCTTATTTACGTGGCTCCACTTCATCAGCGTCTTCTCCCTGCCATCTTTGTTGTAGTTTTTAGCGGTTCCATAGCATTACCTCCCTGCTTGGCACTCAGCATCAAGGGTTGGAATTGGGGGTTAAATCACCACAACTGATTCCCGGGTGCGGCACCGCTGCTGCCCACTGCTCCCCAAACCTCCCAGGGGGTGAATAAGGGGATGGGTCAAATGCAGAGGACAAAGTTTGCCACACCTAGTGTGTGTGTGACAATCATTGGTACTTTAAATCTATTGATAGATTTAAGTTACAACTATACGCTACTTTGTATCGGAAATGGCAACAGTGGAGGAGGATATATGCTCATTTGCATGCCAGGTCGCCCCACAACAAAAGGTTAATGAAAAAAATAAGCTTATTGACTACAGCATCAGACTACAATGGTGGATGTGGCGCAAAGCTCTTCGAGTAAAACTTTACCATATAATCTGCTGAAGTCACCAATGGGGCAAATGGAACGTTTGGCGGAAGTTTGAAGGAAGGTAAGATTGTTTTATAAATATCTCTGCAATGCCTCCATGGTTTGATTTCAAATTTTTGGGACTTATGCAGATCCTAAATACACAAACAAATACACTTTTCTCACCAATTGGTAAGACAAGTTGGTTTTGCATTATAGGGCCCCTTTAAGCCTTACACTCAAGGTCACTATATCCATAAATTTAGTCACATGGTTAAAACACCTCACCCCGACTCTACCTCAAGATTGAGACCACATCATTTTAGTATAATTACCTTTAAAGTATGTTTTTGTTTTTAACTTCAGATAGCTGAATATGACTTTGCCCTACCGCTGATGGTTAGTGGAATAACATGGTCCGTTGCTTCTCCACCGCCTTCAACCTCGTCCGTCTCAACCTTTTTGTCATCGGGATCCAGCAAATCCATTGTCAAAGTGCTGCCCTGGTCTGTCGGCATGAAAAAACAACAACCACGCATACAAGCCACAGGTGGGCTCCCTCATGTGATGACGATTATGACGTTGGTGTTTATAATGTTGCCTCATGAAGTCTCTTTCCTAAAATAGTGCTGCTTGCTCCACTGGAAGTGTCCCCTTCAAGTCTACAGTTTCTCATTGATGATGATGCGCAACAGTCTAACTCTTGCACTCAGGTAAATTTCCTTAACAATTGCAGTGCAACCTCTTGAAGTCGACCCCTTTTATATCGACATTTCTAAGTTAAAGGCCTACTGAAACCCACTACTACCGACCACGCAGTCTGATAGTTTATATATCAATGATGAAATATTAACATTGCAACACATGCCAATACGGCCTTTTTAGTTTACTAAATTGCAATTTTAAATTTTCCGCAACGTATCCTGTTGAAAACGTTGCGGTATGATGATGACGCGTGCGCGTGACGTCACGGATTGTAGCGGATATTTTGATCCAGCACCGATCACAGCTATAAGTCGTCTGCTTTAATCGCATAATTACACAGTATTCTGGACATCTGTGTTGCTGAATCTTTTGCAATTTGTTTGATTAATAATGGAGACGTCAAAGAAGAAAGATGTAGGTGGGAAACTGTGTATTGCGGCTGCCTTTAGCAACACAAACACAGCCGGTGTTTTCTTGTTTCCTTGTTTACATTCCCGAAAGCTGACGGTGAAGCTTTACTACGGAACAGAGCGGTCAAGCGAACATGGTTCCCTACCACATGTCAACCGGCAGATTTCGGTGAGAAAATGGTGGTATTAAGTCTTACCGTGGTTATGAGCGGAGAGCTTGCGTCGTGCCTCCTGCAGCTGTGGACTCGCTCGTCTCCTCCAACCGGCCGCCCCAGACTGTCGGATGCTTACACGGTGGAAAAAAAAATCCCAGCCTAGCTGCCTTGCCTCTTCGAGAAACGTGGCTTCCATCGAAGACACTGGCGGTCACCACACCCGTGGCCACACTCTTCCGACTTTCAGGTACGACCATACAATTTCACTAAAACATTAGTAACACAATAAGCAGATAAGGGATTTTCCAGAATTATCCTAGTAAATGTGTCTAATAACATCTGAATCGCTCCCACTGCTCTTGTCTTTTTTATTTTTATTTTTTTTTTCTAGTCCTTCACTCTCCCTTTCCTCATCCACGATACTTTCATCCTCGCTCAAATTAATGGGGAAATCGTCACTTTCTTGGTCCGAATCGCTCTCGCTGCTGGTGGCCATGATTGTAAACAATGTGAGGATGTGAGGAGCTCCACAACCCGTGACGTCATGCGCAGAGATCATCTGCTTCTTCCGGTACAGGCAAAGCTTTTTTATTAGCAACAAAAAGTTGCGAACTATCTGTGATGTTTTCTACTAAATCTTTTCAGCAAAAATATGGCAATATCGCGAAATGATCAAGTATGGCACGTAGAATGGACCTGCTATCCCCGTTTGAATAAGAAAATCTAATTTCAGTAGGCCTTTAAGTTCTGGTCCAATGTGTTCTGATTTTCACAGTGGAACTTTGATCTCTGAACTTATTTTGTTATTGAACAGGGTTTGTAAATCAAAAACTTTCACATTGCGAAGCAAATTTCTCCATAAGAAACAATGTAAATATATATATTGGGTTACAGCCCCAAAAAGGGACAAGCGGTAGAAAATGGATGGATGGATGGGGTTACAGCCTTGACAAAAGTATCCATTTTAGTGAAGGTTTGTACACTTTGAACTTTGAACACAATATAAAATACGATATTATACTGTATATTTATACAGACATAAGAAGGGTGTGATGGATCGTTATAATAAATAAAGTAAAAACAACCACAAGCTGCTGTATACTCTGCTCTGCCAACACGCACACACAGAAGTCACTATAGTGGCGTCTAACAAAATCCCCAATTCAACAACTAAATTGCTAAAATAATAGATATTCAAAATAGTAAACTCCACCCACAGTAACATCGGCAGTGGAAAGTTGACGAGAAGCAGCAGACATATGAAGAAGGAACGGAGCCGG
Organism: Nerophis ophidion; assembly: GCF_033978795.1. Taxonomy (NCBI): domain Eukaryota; kingdom Metazoa; phylum Chordata; class Actinopteri; order Syngnathiformes; family Syngnathidae; genus Nerophis; species Nerophis ophidion. The sequence continues at coordinate 69,547,237 of NC_084616.1, read as the reverse complement.
AGGAAAGAGGAAGGGGGAACGAGAGGAGAGATACTGTCTTTTTCTCCGCTGTGAAATAAGTTTGCTTTGGCATATTTTTCCAGAAAAGACCATTTTCATCATATTTAAATGATGTGGTTACTCACAATGGTGTGGTCATGCTTTTTAACGCCATTATAATATCACAGTCAAAATGAAAGCTTGTTCCCATAGGCACCATAAACTGTTAATAATGTTTAGACAAAAGTGTATATTATATATACTATTATATATATTGTATTTATATAGGTGTGTGTGTGTGTGTGTGATGGATATGTGTGTATTTTGGGTATATGCATGTGTGTATGATTGTGTGTGTATGTATATATATGTACATATATATATGTATACGTATATATATATATATGTATATATATATATATATATATATATATATAAATTGTATATATGTGTGTGTACATATGTACATATGTAAGTGTGTGTGAATGTAAATGTATTATATATAGACAATATATAGCAGCAACCACTGAATAGAATTATATTATATATATTATTGTAGTATATATTGTATATATATATTGTAAATGTATAGGGGTGGGACCTAATAAGTTTACTTCTTCCCACTCCCTTTTTAGCTAATCTTGACATCTACAAAAGATTAGGCATATGTAATGTTTTCAATGTAGGTGTAAAAATAATGTATCTATATATTTCTTTTGTATTTTATGTCATTCGCTTGTTTTGTTTGCATGGCTCAAAATAAACCCATTCATTCATTCATTATGTACTTTTCGCAAATAGTTTTTTTTTAACTCCACAGCCATTTGCTCCCTTTTTCCACGCTGGTCTATTGAATTCTCGGGATCAGATTGAGTGAGCAAAATGGACAAAACTTGTCAAAAGGCGAAAAAAACACAGGAAAGACACACAAGCTGAAGTGCTGAACGTTAGTCCTCACATCAATGTTGTGCCCTCCTCACAACAGTGTTGTGCCCTGCTTTTTTGTTTGCAGGCGCCTGATTGAAGCGTTCGTAGACAGAGACATGGTTTGCACACAAAAGGAATATTTGGCTAGATTTAAAAGATCATAAATCGAAAAGTTCACAAAGAGAGGGGTTCCTAAATCTAACTCGCTGAAGCCAAGGTTACCACATATGACCACTTTTCTTCACATAACATTTGAGAGCTATGAGTGTGACTTATATGGAAAAATGGATCACTTTATTTCGACAAGCTGTAGAAATTTTAACTTCATCCTTATCGCAAAGCAGCGTGAAATGAAGCGCCTCAGACCCCCGATGGGTCGGAGTCTGAAGCGCCCCAGACTCCCGATGGGTCGGAGTCTGAAGCGCCCCAGACTCCCGATGGGTCGGAGTCTGAAGCGCCCCAGACCCCAGATGGGTCGGAGTCTGAAGCGCCCCAGACCCCAGATGGGTCGGAGTCTAGCTTTCCAAGTCTTCTTTGCCATGCCTTCATGCACTTTTCGAAATATTCTTCAGGGGTCTTCTACAGAATGCTCACAGCATTGTAAGCAGGCGCCTTGTCATGGTGAAGCAACCAGGAGTTTTTATGCCATCACTCTATCCTCTTTTTGCACTCCAAACGATGCAAATGAATATATGTTATTAGCTTCATTTCAAAGTATCATGTGGGTCTAAGCGCAAAATGTGTGAGGTTATTCACAAAAAAGTAATACCTTCACAATTAAAAATGTTGAATACGCTACACACAAAATGTTTGGGACACTTGGTTTTCAGTGTAACGCTAATAAATACATGACTACAAGCTTTATAGGTGAACTTAATTCCACTAATCTGCACTTCGGAATGCTCTATCTCAGGGGTCACCAACGCGGTGCTCACGGGCACCAGGTCGCCCGTAAGGACCAGATGAGTCACCCGCTGGCCTAATCTAAAAATAGCTCAAATAGCAGCACTTACCAGTGAGCTGCCTCTATTTTTTAAATTGTATTTATTTACTAGCAAGCTGGTCTCGCTTTGCTTGACATTTTTAATTCTAAGAGAGACAAAATTCAAACAGAATTTGAAAATCCAATAAAACATTTTAAAGACTTGGTCTTCACTTGTTCAAATAAATTCATTTATTTTTTTACTTTGCTTCTTATAACTTTCAGAAAGACAATTTTAGAGAAAAAATACAACCTTAAAAATGATTTTATAATTTTTAAACACTTATACCTTTTTACCTTTTAAATTCCTTCCTCTTCTTTCCTGACAATTTAAATCATCCATCCATCCATCCATCTTCTTTCGCTTATCCGAGGTCAGGTCGCGGGGGTAACAGCCTAAGCAGGGAAACCCAGACTTCCCTTTCCCCAGCCACTTCGTCTAGCGCTTCCCGGTGGATCCCGAGGCGTTCCCAGGCCAGCCGGGAGACATAGTCTTCCCAACGTGTCCTGGGTCTTCCCCGTGGCCTCCTACCGGTTGGACATGCCCTAAACACCTCCCTAGGGAGGCGTTCGGGTGGCATCCTGACCAGATGCCCGAACCACCTCATCTGGCTCCTCTCCATGTGGAGGAGCAGCGGCTTTACTTTGAATTCCTCCCGGATGGCAGAGCTTCTCACCCTATCTCTAAAGGAGAGCCCCGCCACCCGGCGGAGGAAACTTATTTCGGCCGCTTGTACCCGTGATCTTGTCCTTTCGGTCATGACCCAAAGCTCATGACCATAGGTGAGGATGGGAATGTAGATCGACCTTCCGGCTCAGCTCAATGTTCAAGTATTTTTTTTTTATTGTAAAGAATAATAAATACATTTTAATTTAATTCTTCATTTTAGCTTCTGTTTTTTCGACGAAGAATATTTGTGAAATATTTCTTCAAACTTATTATCATTAAAATAAAAAAAGATATTCTGGCAAATCTAGAAAATCTCTAGAATCAAATGTAATTCTTATTTCAAAGTCTTTTGAATTTCTCTTAACATTTTTGTTCTGGAAATTCTAGAAGAGGGCTTCACGGTGGCAGAGGGGTTAGTGCGTCTGCCTCACAATACGAAGGTCCTGCAGTCCTGGGTTCAAATCCAGGCTCGGGATCTTCCTGTGTGGAGTTTGCATGTTCTCCCCGTGAATGCGTGGGTTCCCTCCGGGTACTCCGGCTTCCTCCCACCTCCAAAGACATGCACCTGGGGATAGGTTGATTGGCAACACTAAATTGGCCCTAGTGTGTGAATGTGAGTGTGAATGTTGTCCGTCTATCTGTGTTGGCCCTGCGATGAGGTGGCGACTTGTCCAGGGTGTACCCTGCCTTCCGCCCGATTGTAGCTGAGATAGGCGCCAGCGCCCCCCGCGACCCCGAAAGGGAATAAGCGGTAGAAAATGGATGGATGGAAATTCTAGAAGAAATAATTATTTGTCTTTGTTAGAAATATAGCTTGGTCCAATTTGTTATATATTATGACAAAGTGCAGATTGGATTTTAACCTATTTAAAACATGTCATAAAAATTATAAAATTAATCTTAATTATAAAAAATGTTCCATGAATTCTTTTTAAATTTTTTTTCAAAAAGATTCAAATTAGCTAGTTTTTCTCTTCATTTTTTTCGGTTGAATTTTGAATTTTAAAGAGTCGAAATTGAAGATAAACTATGTTTCAAAATTTAATGTACATTTTTTTCAGATATTTTTCTCTTTTAAACCGTTCAATTAAGTGTTTTTTTTAATCAAGTTTCATGAGGGGTTCCCTCAATAATCTCCTGATGATTGAGGGAACCCCTCATGAAACAGTTCTGTAGAGACGAAGTAGTCTTGTGATTTTTCCCACACCTACATATTGCGCTCTACCACGGTATCGAGCACTATTCTCTGGATAATCCAATCAAGATATATATATATATATATATATATATATATATATATATATATATATATATATATATATATATATATTAAAGGTAAATTGAGCAAATTGGCTATTTCTGGCAATTTATTTAAGTGTGTATCAAACTGGTAGCCCTTTGCACTAATCAGTACCCAAGAAGTAGCTCTTGGTTTCAAAAAGGTTGGTGACCCCTGCTCTACATTGTTTCTTTTGCAATCCAAGACATTGTTGAGGTTTCCTTTCATACTCAGACAGTAAAGCTGCAAGCAGAGTGCGAACAGAGCGTCAGTTGGCACAACATCCAAGGGAAGAGTTTGTGCTGGCGATTGGACTGCAGTGAAACAACATCACCGGAGGACGGAGGAGAAAAGGACCAGCCTCGTTTGTTTGTGTTTCCATCATCGGGTTGTCTGACGCCTGGCCAGTTAATCTGCTCGGCAGTCAGCATCATGCCCCAGGCTATCGCCACACGTAAGAAATTACCAGAGAACTCGCATTCATCTCTTACTGGCAGTATTTTCACATTTTCTATCCTGGTAGGCACAGTGACCGAACTTTCGCTCAGTCTTTACCTGGGAGACACAGACAGCAAGATGGGGGAACCTTACAAAGAGCTGCCAGTCACTATTATCCACCAGCTGCCCAATATCATTATCACCCCCCCACAACTGCTCCTGACACCAGTTCCCCTGGAAAGCAGCATTACAGCAAGACTCACCCTACTGGTCTCAGGATATACCAGGTGGCTACACAAGCAAACAGTTTTTATTTTTAGATGGAATATAACTCACAAAATGTTCACATTTATCATGTCATTAATTATAATAACTTAGCATGTTGCTACTACCAATATGTCTTTTATTGGTTATCATTATGTTTGTTGTGGTTGTTTGCCAGCTATGTGCAACAGTTTTAGGAGCACACACGCACACACACACTCATAGAGTGGAGCAAAAAAGTATTTAGTCAGCCACCAATTATGCAACTTCTCCGACTTAAAATAATGACAGAGGTCTGTAATTTTCATCATAGGTACACTTCAACTGTGAAACACTGAATGTGAAAAATAAATCCAGGAATTCACATTGTAGGAATTTTAAAGAATGTATTTGTAAATTATGCTGGACAATAAGTATTTGGTCAACCATTCAAAGCTCTCACTGATGGAAGAAGGTTTTGGCTCAAAATCTCACGATACATGGCCCCTTTCAGTCTTTCCTTAACACGGATCAATCGTCCTGTCCCCTTAGCAGAAAAACAGCCCCAAAGCATGATGTTTCCACCCCCATGCTTCACAGTAGTTATGGTGTTCTTGGGATGCTACTCAGTATTCTTCTTCCTCCAAACACGACGAGTTGAGTTTATACCAAAATGGATACATGGATGATACAGCAGAGGATTGGGAGAATGTCATGTGGTCAGATGAAACCAAAATAGAACTTTTTGGTATAAACTCAACTCGTCGTGTTTGGAGGAAGAAGAATACTGAGTTGCATCCCAAGAACACCACACCTACTGTGAAGCATGGGGGTGGAAACATCATGCTTTGGGGATGTTTTTCTGCTAAGGGGACAGGACGATTGATCCGCGTTAAGGAAAGAATGAATGGGGCCATGTATCGTGAGATTTTGGGCCAAAACCTCCTTCCATCAGTGAGAGCTTTGAATGGTTGACCAAATATATATTTTCCAACATAATTTACAAATAAATTCTTTAAAATTCCTACAATGTGAATTCCTGGATTTTTTTTCACATTCTGTCACTCACAGTTGAAGTGTACCTATGATGAAAATTACAGACCTCTGTCATCATTTTAAGTAGGAGAACTTTCACAATCGGTGGCTGACTAAATACTTTTTTGCCCCACTGTATGTGAAAGGTATGTGTATATATGAATATGAATGCTTTAATATTTCCCTTTGGCTCCACTTTGGACTGGACTCTCACAGTTGTGTCTGATCCACTGTGGATTGAACTTTTACAGTATCATGTTAGACCCGCTCGACATCCATTGCTTTCGGTCCTCCTAGAGGGGGGGGTGGTTCCCCACATATGCGGTTCCCTCCAAAGTTTCTAATAGTCATCATTGTCACTGTCTCCGACGTCCCACTGGGGTGTGTTTTCCTTGCCCTTATGTGGGCTCTACCAAGGATGTCGTTGTGGTTTGTGTTGTGGTTTGTGTTGTGGTTTGTGCAGCCCTTTGAGACACTAGTGATTTAGGGCTATATAAATAAACATTGATTGATTGATTGGTTGATAATATCTTAAATGCAATACAAAAAATAAGAGTATCTTTCCTTTTAAACAGAATGTTTTCAAAAACCTCACTTTTCCTCGGGTTTGGTTTTTGAAAAATATTTTATCAAAAGTTATCCTGTTCTTTGTTTATACCAAGATACAGCCAATCGTTGCACATAACAAACTAGTCAGTTTCACCATGTAACATTCAATGAAAAAATCCCACATTTTGCTGACTTGATTTTTTTAATAAGTATAACTGCAAAATAATCCAACATGTGTCAAAGTTAGTTGTTGACGAACCCCAAGATGCAGAAAAGGAGGGAGGCATTTTGCAGGAAAACATGGTTTGATTTAAAACGCTGAGACAAAAACAAACAAAGGGTACAAACAAAAAGCGCACACCTGGGCAGATAACAAACAAAAAGAGCTAGCATGGGAACTAGAAAATAAACGGAGCTTAGCATGGAAGCTAGCAAAAACAAAAAAGGGCCTAGCGTGGAAGCTAGCGGGTAGCGAGCAGGAAAACAGAAGTCGTACTTATAATATGAAAACTAACTTGGAAGCAGGGAACGAAAGACAATAAGCTACAAACCTCTATCGAATATAGCTTACCCCAACGCTGAATTGACACGATATGATACGACACGACAGGTAGCAACGACAAGAGCGACATCGACATGACAATAATCCAGCACTGACAGGAGGACAAAAGCAGGTACAAATAGGAGCGGGCTGATTGACACCAGGTTTGGCCAGTTGCCAATCAGCCGCAGCTGAGGAGAAAGCTCACAGGGAAAAAAACAGGAAACAGACAAAATAAGAGCGCTGACAGGAACTAAAAACAGGAAATACTAAACACACACAGAGGAAAAACTGAAACACAAACAAACTGTCAGTGGCAAGCCTGACACCATGGGACAAAAGAAAGTTGGAAGTGCAAACACTTTGGAAAAAAAAAGGTGAGAACACTATTGAATTTGAGAATTAACTCATAGGCCATTATGCATGTGGCGTCTGCCTGGCTCTCCCCTTATTGCCATCCACAACAACAAAAGTCTTCGATAAAGATAAAATTGATGCTAAATGTATTTATATTTTTAAATAATCGCATATTTGTATTTAATGCATGTGCAATTCTGATTATTCTCCATAACTGTGTTTTCTGTTAATATTGTTGGGTGTCTGGAACGGATTAATCAGATACACATTATTTCTAATGGGAAAAATTGCTTCAAATTCTTACAAATTGGTTTTTGTCTGACCTTTTGGAACATATTACCGGTAGTGGTTAGAGTGTCTGCCCTGAGATCGGTAGGTTGTGAGTTCAAACCCCGGCCGAGTCATACTAAAGACTATAAAAATGGGACCCATTACCTCCCTGCTTGGCACTCAGCATCAAGGGTTGGAATTGGGGGTCAAATCACCAAAAATGATTACCGGGCGCGGCACCGCTGCTGCCCACTGCTCCCCTCACCTCCCAGGGGGTGATCAAGGGTAATGGGTCAAATGCAGAGAATAATTTCGCCACACCTAGGGTGTGTGACAATCATTGGTACTTTAACTTTAACAAAAAAGTGGTACTACTTTAAACTATAATAATAATAAAGTTTAATATTATTTATTATTATTGTTTATTGTGAGCGAACAGTGGTGCTGAATTTCCCCCAGAAATCAATAAAGTACTTTCTATTCTATTCTATTCTATTCTACTTTGACTAGGTCTCATTTAATTTTGTACAGTATTAATCATTCATGGGAGTGTGTTGTAAGTATGAAATTGCGTAACACGATACTGATTGGACCTAGAGAAGATGTATGTTCTCTTAGCTTTAGAATTTGCTTCCTGGTAGTTAAGTAGCATTTCACCCACTTTAAAACAAACCCCAAGTTCCATGTGTGTAACCTTTTCATTAAGATGTTAAATACTGTACATACCTGTTCATAAGACATTCAGCGGGTTTCTTTATGCTTAAAGGATTAAGTCAACATTCATTATTCAATGTTAGATTGGATTCTGAATTTGGCTTCAAAGTATAATGGCCGCTACTGTTTTGTTTTGAAAAAAGACATTTTAAAGCCGCCAGACTTCATGCTTGCTTTGTTGACATTTCTGTTACGTTCTACGTAGTGGAACCCAGTTATCAGCTGAGGTGGACGAGGTGGAACTAGAGCATGGAACCAAGGTCCAACCAATCTGTGTCACCTTCCCAGAGGGCAACAACATCCCTGCCCAGGACAAGGTCAGGCTTGACTTACTCTGACCATGATGTTGATGGACATGTCACCATTCACCACAGTGATGTGTTAAAGTAATGGATTTGTCACCCATGAACACAGGCAGGCACTGTGACGTCGCTGATCTGCAGAGTGTCTTTTTTTTCCACAGTCTCTCTCTCCATTTGCACAAGCATCACCTTCACTGACCACCTCAATAACAGGTGACACTTTGTGCACAGCAACAACTGTGACAACATGTAATGCTTTTAAGTGTTGATATGCAGCTTCTTAAGACGCGCGTGTCCACCTAAAGAATATTTTAGGCACCAGTGTAAATACAAGTCATTGTTGACTAGGGCTGCGAATCTTTGGGTTTCCAACGGTTCGATTCAATATCGATTCTTGGGGTCACGATTCGATAATATATCGATTTTTTTCGATTCAACGCAATTCTCGATTCAAAAACGATATTTTTCCGATTCAAAACGATTCTGTAATTATTCAATACGTGGGATTTAAGCAGGATCTACTCCAGTCTGCTGACATGCAAGCAGAGTAGTAGATTTTTTTTAAAAAGCTTTTATAATTTTAAAAAACAATGTTTTATCAACTGATTGCAATAATGTAATTTTTTTTTTAAACTAGTAAACGAACCAAAAATATGACTTATTTTATCGGTTGGGGACATCTCTACGCTGCTGAGCCGCCTCCGCTTGAGATGGTCTCCTGTGGACGGGACTCTCGCTGCTGTCTTGGATCCGCTTGAACTGAACTCTCGCGGCTGTGTTGGAGCCACTATGGATTGAACTTTCACAGTATCATGTTAGACCCGCTCGACATCCATTGCTTTCGGTCCCCGAGGGGGGGGTGGCCCACATTTGAGGTCCTCTCCAAGGTTTCTCATAGTCAGCATTGTCACTGGCGTCCCACTGGATGTGAATTCTCCCTGCCCACTGGGTGTGAGTTTTCCTTGCCCTTTTGTGGGTTCTTCCGAGGATGTTGTAGTCGTAATGATTTGTGCAGTCCTTTGAGACATTTGTGATTTGGGGCTAACATTGATTGATTGATTGATTGATTGATTATCTTTGTGAAAATATTGGACACAGTGTGTTGTCAAGCTTATGAGATGCGATGCAAGTGTAAGCCACTGTGACACCATGTTCTTTTTTTTTTACATTTCTATAAATGTCTAATGATAATGTCAATGAGGGATTTTTAATCGCTGCTATGCTGAAATTATAACTAATGTTGATACTGTTGTTGATAATATTCATTTTTGTTTCACTACTTTTGGTTTGTTCTGTGTCGTATTTGTGTCTCCTCTAAATTGCTCTGTTTATTGCAGTTCTGAGTGTTGCTGGGTCAGGTTTGGTTTCGGAATTGGATTGCATTCTTATGGTATTGCTGTGTAGTGGTTTGTTGGATTGATTAAAAAAAAAATATGTAGATTTAAAAAAAAATGAGAATCGATTCTGAATCGCACAACATATTCGATTCGTATTCAAATCGATTTTTTTCCCACACCCCTTTTGTTTACCCTCGAAAAAAACTGCAAAAGCCGGTTTGCCATGGCAACAATGTTATTAATTCATTATTATGCTTTTAGATTTAGCAGAATTTCCTGTTGTTGTCGCAGGTTTCGGATGAAGCTGTATGCTACAAGCGACAACTGCCTGTTGACTGTTTGGCCCCAAATGGCTCTCCATCGCTCCACGCAACAGATAGTTCTTAAGGCCGGTACGCTATTATTTCCACAAGCACACATCCATATTTGTCAACCAAGTTAACGGTGTGTACTTTTCCTTGTTTGTTTGCCATTAAGGCGCAACGATTATTGAAGCCATCTCAAATCACACACCGAGTTCTGCATCTGGTCCGACTTCCTCCTCCTCACCGTTTGAACCCAGCACCTCGACACCGAAGAACTCATCATCAGGTCAGAAATTGTCTCAGATGATCACAACTGTAACGGTTTTGTGGCACCTAACCAAAATGTTTTTGTTTAGACTTCTTCACACAAAGTGACAGCGGGAGTCTAATCAGCAGCCAAAGTTGTCCAAACGCAGACACCCCACTGACTGATGTCGGACTCCCACAATTCCCTGCTTCAACCTCAGCGGAGGGTCAATATTTCCAGGATGTCTTATTAGCATTGGAGAGGTGGTTTAGCCTCTTTGGCTGGCCAAGTGGGCCGTATCCCATCACAATACCACACACACTTAGAAGGTAAATTGTCTTTTTCAGTGTCACCTTGGATGTGGTCATTCCACCTGTTTGTCACTTTTTATATTCCCTTCTTCAGAACTGTGTTCAAATTTGAACTTGGTACCACAATTGGACGGACTCACCGCGTCACCCTGAATAAAGACACCAGGTATGCACATCACGGTCATGGTTTGTTTGTTCCAAACATGCTCGTTGACAGTACATTATACGTCAGTAAATCGTAATGCGCCATATTTCATTGTCTTTAATGCCATCAGTATTGTAACGCTCAAAATACTAATTCATTACATTATCTAATAGTGGAAAAGGCAGTGGTAATGGCCCCTTATTTCCTCGTTAATGATTATGATTAGGCCGGGAGCACTTTTTAAGGACCTACTGCAAAAATGATCATCGATGACCCTTGCAACATTTTTACTTCGGAGTTTAATGACTTGCTGGCAGATGTTTGGACCTTAAAGACCTACTGAAATGAGATGTTCTTATTTAAACGGGGATAGCAGGTCCATTCTGTGTCATACTTGATCATTTCGCGATATTGCCATATTTTTGCTGAAAGGATTTAGTAGAGAACATCGACGATAAAGTTCGCAACTTTTGGTCGCTAATAAAAAAGCCTTACCTGTATTGGAAGTAGCAGACGATGTGCGCGTGACGTCACGGGTTGTAGGGCTCCTCACATCCTCACATTGTTTATAATCATAGCCAACAGCAGCAAGTGCAGTTCGGACCGAGAAAGCGACGATTTCCCCATTAATTTGAGAGAGGATGAAAGATTCGTGGATGCGGAAAGTTAGAGTGAAGCACAAAAAAATAAAAAGGCGACGGCTCCAGGCGACGACAGTGTGAGCGATTCAGATGTTATTAGACACATTTACTGGGATACATCTGGAAAATCCCTTATCTGCTTGTTGTGCTAATAGTGTTTTAGTGAGATTATAAAGTCATACCTGAAAGTCGGAGGGCTGCGGTGAACGCCAGTGTCTCTGAGAGAAGCCATGGAGGAGCCAAGGTCACAGCTGCCTTTTTGACAGCTACAGGAGGAGGTCGCATAATCGCATAATCCACTCAAATCTCCGGTAATATCACAATTTTCCCATCTAAAAACTTGCTGGTTGACGTAGAGAAACATGTTCGCTCGACCGCTCTGTGTTAAAGCTTCACAACAAACTAAGAAACACTGGCTGTGTTTTGATTGCTAAAGGCAGCTGCAATCCAACGCTTTCCACCAACAGCATTCTTTTTTATAGTCTCCATTATTAATTGAACAAATTGCAAAAGATTCAGCAACACAGATGTCCAATATACTGTTGCGCGATAAAAAGAGACGACTTTTAGCCGTGAGTGGTGCTGCGCTAAAATGTCCCCTCCAACCAATAACGTCACAAACACGCGTCATCATAAGCGTCATCATTCTGCGACGTTTTCAACAGGAAACTCTGCGGGAAATTTAAAATTGTAATTTAGTAAACTAAACCGGCCGTATTGGCATGTGTTGCAATGTCAATATTTCATCATTGATATACAAACTATCAGACTGTGTGGTCGGTAGTAGTGGGTTTCAGTAGGCCTTTAAAGGCTATGTGTTGTGTTATTTTAAGGCAGAAATAAATATAGACTATTAACCAAGCTGTACACTGACTATGTACATTTTTCTCAAAGTGTCATTTCTTCAGGGTGAAAAATGTTTACAGAAATGTGAGGGGTACACCCACTTTTAAGAAGTGCATTATATAGCTTATGCACTGAAATAGAAGAAACGTTTTTACAATGAGAGTTAATAATCAAAGTTTGTAGATACATAGAAAATAAGGTAAATAGATTAAGATGATTAAATAAATAAAAATTATGAGCAAAAAAAATGACTTAAAGGGGCCTTAAAGTGTATTTTGAATATATTTACAGCGCTTCACATTTGTTGTTACAGCCTTATTCCAAAATGGAATACATTTTTTTTTCATCAAAATTCTACACACAATACCCCATCATGACAATGTAAAAATGTTTTTCAGAGCTTTTTGCAAATTTATTAAAAATAAAACCTAAGAAATCGCATGTACAAAGGACATTTGTGATTTGGGGCTATATAAATAAACATTAAACATTGATTGAATTCACAGCCTTTGGTCAATACTTTGTTGATCAATCAATCAATCAATCAATCAATGTTTACTTATATAGCCCTAAATCACTAGTGTCTCAAAGGGCTGCACAAACCACTACGACATTCTCGGTAGGCCCACATAAGGGCAAGGAAAACTCACACCCAGTGGGACATCGGTGACAATGATGACTATGAGAACCTTGGAGAGGAGGAAAGCAATGGATGTCGAGCGGGTCTAACATGATACTGTGAAAGTTCAATCCATAATGGATCCAACACAGTCGCAAGAGTCCAGTCCAAAGCGGATCCAACACAGCAGCGAGAGTCCCGTTCACAGCGGAGGAGGCAAGAAAACATCCCAAGCGGAGGCGGATCAGCAGCGCAGAGATGTCCCCAGCCGATACACAGGCGAGCAGTACATGGCCACCGGATCGGACCGGACCCCCTCCACAAGGGAGAGTGGGACATAGGAGAAAAAGAAAAGAAACGGCAGATCAACTGGTCTAAAACGGGAGTCTATTTAAAGGCTAGAGTATACAAATGAGTTTTAAGGTGAGACTTAAATGCTTCTACTGAGGTGGCATCTCGAACTGAGGGCATTCCAGAGTACTGGAGCCCGAAATGAAAACGCTCTATAGCCCACAGACTTTTTTTGGGCTTTGGGAATCACCTTTGGTAGAAATTACAGCCTCAAGTCTATTTAAATGCGATGCCACAAGCTTGGCCCACCTATCTTTGGGCAGTTTCGCCCATTCCTTTTTGCAGCACCTCTCAAGCTCCACCAGGTTGGATGGCAAGCGTCGATGCACAGCCATTTTCAGATCTCTCCCAAGATATTCAATTGGATTCAAGTCTGGGCTCTGGCTGGGCCACTCCGGGACATTTACAATGTTGCCCTGAAGCCATTTCTTTGATAGCTTGGCTGTGTGCTTAGGGCCGTTGTCCTGCTGAAAGATGAAACGTTGCCCCAGTCTACGATCAAAAGGTGTACTTTGGAACAGGTTTTTATCCAGGATGTCTCTGTACATTGCTGCATTTCCCTCTATCCTGAGTAGTCTACCAGTTTCTGTGGCAGAAAAACACCCCCACAGCATGATGATTCCACAACCATGCTTCTCTGTAGGGATGATATTGGTCTGGTAATGAGCGGTGCCTGGTTTCCTCCAAACATGATGCCTGGCATTCACACTAAATAGTTCAATCTTTGGCTCATCAGACCAAAACATTTTATTCATCATGGTCTGAAAGTCTTTCTGGTACAATTTGGCAAACTCCAGGTCTACCATGTGCCTTTTACGAAGGAATGGCTTCCGTCCGGCCACTCTACCATACATGTTTGATAGATGGATTGCTGCAGTGATGGTTGTCTTTCAGGAAGGTTCTCTTTTCTCCACAGAGGAATGCTGTAGTTCTGAAAGAGTGAGCTCCTGGGTCTTGTTCACCTCCCTGACTAGGGCCCTTCTCCTCTGACCGCTCAGTTTAGAGGGTCTTGTTCACCCCTTGACTAGGGCCTTTCTCCCCTGATCGCTCAATTTAGATAGCCGACCAGCTCTAAGAGGAGTCCTGGTGGTTCCAAACTTCTTCCATTTACAGACGATAGAGACGACTGTGCTCATTGGGACCTTCAAGGCAGCAGGTATTTTTATGTACCCTACCCCAGATTTGTGCCTCGAGACAATTCCTTCGACCTTATTTTGGTGTGTGCTCTGCCATGCATGCATTGTCAAGTGTGGGACCTTATATATAGACCTTTCCAAATCATGTTTGAACCCACTGAATATACCACAGGTGGTAAAAACATCTCAAAGACGATCAGCTGAAACAGATTTAATTTTTGACCTTCATGGCAAAGGCTGTACATGCACGTGTGATTTCTTATTTTTTTACTTTTATCACATTTTCAAAAATCTCGAAATACACTTTTTCACATTGTCATTATGGGGTTCCGTGTGGAAAAGTTTGAGGACACATGAATTTATTTCAATTTGGAATAAGGCTGTAACAAAACAACATATGGAAAAAGGGAAGTGCTGTGAATACTTTCTAGATCAGGGGTCGGCAACCTTTACCACTCAAAGAGCCATTTTGACCCGTTTCACAAAATAAAGAAAACAATGGGAGCCACAGAACTCTTTTGAAATATAAAATGAAATAACACTGCTTACAGAGTTTTTTTTACTTTGTGCTATGTATAAACCAGGGGTCTCAGACACGCGGCCCGCACCTTAATGTGAAAATTTAATGATAGTGGGGCCCGCGAGATTTTTGTGAATGCCGCTTGACAGCATCACATACCGAATGTCTGATCAACCTTTCTCGCGAATGTTTGCAGAATTTCCCTCGATTAATATTAACAAGGGCAACCTATGAAGGTGCTGCCTTTGACGCCCTCTACAACACATCCAATCAGCTTGCCAGTCCAATCACATGTTGTACGAAGCTTCTGCTGACATACGCAACCGATTGCAAGGCATACTTGTTCAACCGCCATACATATTAAACAACTTTAATACTCTTACTAATATGCGCCACACTGTGAACCCACACCAAACAAGAATGACAAACACATTTTGGGAGAACATCGGCACTGTAACACAACATAAACACAAAATAACAAATACCCAGAATCCCATGCATCCCACTCTTCCAGGCTACATTATACACCCTGCTAGCACCAAATCTCCCCACCCCTTCCGTGCGTCGGTTGAGTTGGGCGGGATTGGAGGGGGCGGGGTTTGGTGCTAATGTAGCCCGGAAGAGTATGGATGCATGGAATTCTGGGTATTTGTTCTTTCGCGTTTATGTTGTGTTACAGTGCCGATGTTCTCCCAAAATGTGTTTGTCCTTCTTGTTTGGTGTGGGTTCACAGTGTGGCGCATATTAGTAAGAGTGTTAAAGTTGTTTATATTACAACCCTCAGTTTAACCTGTATGGCTGTTGACTAAGTATGTGTTGCAGTCGCTTTCGTGCCTTAACAGACGCTGAACATAATATGACCAGTCGACATGCAGATTGCGTGATGTAAAAGCGGGCGCGACGACATGTTGAGGTTAAAGACATTTCCATCACTGCACACCCTCAGTATTGTAGTCCAGGTGAAAATTGGAGAATGTAATCCCCGGGTGATTTCTAAGAGAGGCACTAAAATCCGCAAACCTCACAAATAGTCGTTGGGGTCGGCAATTTAGCAGCTGAGCCACATCAGAGAGATCAAAGTCCGTAGCCGCGGGTTGCCGACCCCTATTCTAGATGCACTGTATCATGCAAAACAAACTTTTCTTATCTATCGGTACCTGTTTTTGTGTAAATGGGTGTGGTGGGCGTGGCAGGACCGGCTTCGAGATTAGCGACGGGTGAGTGGATGACATAGCTGACAGTGTTTGTCTAATCACCTGTCGCTCTGTTAAAGGCAGCAGCCTGGAAGGAAAAGGGGTGGTTGATGGTCGTTGTTGGTGGGTAGTGGAGCATGAGTGAGAACGAGAGCGAAATTTTACACACAAGAGACAAATTGCTGAAAAGCAAAGCCAAGGACGATTTATTTAAAAAAATAAACCTTGTGTGAACCTGGAAGAGCCTGTCATGTCGGTGTTTGGTGGTCCGCAGAACCGGGAAGAAAGAGTCTTCCACAATGGGATACCCATAAATCACGAAAATTTGAAATCAAATAATGGAGGCATGGTTGAGATATTTATAAAACACTATTGCCTATTTCCAGTTATGCTCCAAATGAGTTGTTTGGAATTTGAGACTGTAGTGGCAAACTTTGCCTAACTTTGCCTTAGTTATGTAATTTCCAGAATGGTAGAGGTTTACCCAAAGAACTTTGCGTGAGTCCGCCATATTTTTCAGTTGCAGTCAATAATTTCCTTATTTTTCTCTATTTTGTTGCCGTGGACTCGTACCTGCACATGCATCCTTCACTGTTGCCATTTCTGATAAAAAAAGGTAGTGTATAGTTCCAACCTGTATTTGTCAATAGACTTAATATGGAAGCGCTAAAAACCACAACGTAGTTGACGGGTTGGAGACGCATTCGAAGGGGACTGGGCCTGGAGGAGGTCTTTTGCATGGAAATAAGACCGCCCACAAAACCGCCCATTCTGAAGACAGGGTTAAAAAGAGGCTTGAAGATCTTCTGTAAAACAAAATCTATGCACATTTTTTATCAAAGAACCGCCATTAAATGTTATGTAAACCACAAGGTAGTGTTTTAATATGTAGGAAAAAAATCATAATATGACCCCTTTCTATAACGCTTATGCAGCGAGGAAAAGTTAAGACAAAAAATAATTGATAAAAATTAACAAATGGTAACACATCAAATGAAATTAAAATAAATGGTAATGAATATAAAAAAGAGGAAAAACAAATATAAGGATTAAATATAAACCATTAAATAAATACTGACCAAAACATTGTATAATGTCTGAAAATATGATTTTTATGTCTGAAAATATTATTATTATGTCTGAAAATATTATTTAAAAAAAAAAAAAAAAGAAGTACAAAATGTCTGGTGTGTTAAAGGAGGTGCTTTTTGTTGCACCCATTAACGTATTTATATATTTTTTTGTATTTGGAAGTTTTCTTTCTTTCAATGTATTTTATTTATTTATTTTTTCTTTTCTTGTTGTTGTTCTTTGTTTTATGTGAAGATTGCCGAAATAAAAATACATTGATTGATTAATGCGTATAATAAATATCAGATATAGTTTGTTGTTATTGTTTTTTGTTTATTTCGAACCTTTCTTTATGTAGGGCTGCAGTGGAGATGATGAATCATCTGGCTGGCAGGCAGATTCCTAATGTTCCTCACTGTCAGACCTTTTCCATGGACATAAAGCAACGTATCCATCAGCTGCTCCTGCAACATGAGGTCATTCTCGCTTTTCTCAGGTACAATTGCGTTGTAACCCTTAAGTACCTTCAAAACTTGCAGCAACAAAGCAAATAAATGTAATGACACAAATAAGAAACAGGTTTTGAAGTATAAATTTGTGTTCAGATCACAGGGAGCCTGTTTAGGTCACATCCGACCTGAGTACCTACTTGATGTGCAGGAGTTCAAGCTATGGTGCTCCTTAAAGGTATACACACACTGACTCAAAACGTTGATTTCATTTGGAACTGTCAAAATAATAATGACTTCTATAACTAATTCATTACCGCATTCATCGGAGTATAAGTCGCTCCGGAGTATAAGTCGCACCTGCCGAAAATGCATAATCAAGAAGGGGAAAAACATATATAAGTCGCACTGGAGTATAAGTCACATATTATGGGGAAACGTATGTGATAAAACCCAACACCAAGAATAGACATTTGAAAGGTAATTTAAAATAAATAAAAAATAGTGAACAACAGGCTGAATAAGTGTACGTTATATGACGCGTAAATAACAAACAGAGAACGTGCCTGGTATGTTATCATAACATATTATGTTAAGAGTCATTCAAATACAAACTCCGTTTCCATATGAGTTGGGAAATTGTGTTAAATGTAAATATAAACGGAATACAATGATTTGCAAATCATTTTCAACCCACATTCAATTGAATATGCTACAAAGACAACATATTTGATGTTCAAACTGATAAACATTTTTTTGTGTGCAAATAATTATTAACTCTAGGACTTGATGCAGCAACACGTGACAAAGAAGTTGGTAAAGGTGGCAATAAATACTGTATAAGTTGAAGAATGCTCATCAAACACTTATATGGAGCATCCCACATGTGTGCAGGCTAATTGGTAACAGTTGGGTGCCATGATTGGGTATAAAAGCAGCTTCCATGAAATGCTAAGTAATTCACAAACAAGGATGGGGTGAGGGTCCCCACTTTGTAAGCAAATTGTCGAACAGTTTTAGAACAACATTTCTCAACGAGCTATTGCAAGGAATTTAGGGATATGACCATATATGGTCCGTAAAATCATCAACAAGTTCAGAGAATCTGGAGAAATCACTGCATATAAGCGATGATATTACAGACTTTTGATCCCTCAGGTAGTATTGCATCAAAAACCGACATCAGTGTGTAAAGGATATCCCCACATAGGCTCAGGAAGACTTCATAAAACCACTGTCAGTAACTACAGTTGGTCGGTTCATCTGTAAGTGCAAGTTAAAACTCTACTATGCCCAAGGCATGGGTAACTTACACATCTGTGAAGGCACCATTAATGCTGAAAGGTCACTACAGGTTTTGGAGCAACATATGTTGTCAACCAAGCAACGTTATCATGGATGCCCCTGCTTATTTCAGCAAGACAAGTGTTACAACAGCGTGGCTTTATAAAAAAAGAGTGCGGGTACTTTCCTTGCCTGCCTGCAGTCCAGACCTGTCTCCCATCGAAAATGTGTGGCGCATTATGAAGCATAAAATACGAAAGCGGAGACCCCGGACTGTTGAACGACTGAAGCTCTACATAAAACAAGAATGGGAAAGAATTCCACTTTCAAAGCATCAACAGTTAGTTTCCTCAGCTCCCAAACGTTTATTGAGTGTTGTTAAAAGAAAAGGTGATGTAACACAGTGGTGAACATGCCTTTTCCCAACTACTTTGTCACGTGTTGCAGCCATGAAATTCTAAGTTGATTATTATTTGCCAAATAAAATAAGGTTTATAACTTTGAACATCAAATATGTTGTCTTTGTAGTGCATTCAATTGAATATGGGTTGAAAAGTATTTGCAAATCATTGTATTCCGTTTATATTTACATCCAACACAATTTCCCAACTTAAATGGAAACGGGGTTTGTAATTATAACATATAAAACATGCTATACGTTTACCAAACAATCTGTCTCTCCTAATTGCTAAATCCGATGAAATCTTATACGTCTAGTCTCTTACGTGAATGAGCTAAATAATATTTTTTGATATTTTACGGTAATGTGTTAATAATTTCAGACATAAATCGCTCCTGAGTATAAGTCGCACCCCGGGCCAAACTATAAAAAAAACAAACTGCGACCTATAATCCGAAAAATATGGTATTTTGTTTGTAATGCATATCCACATTAAGGTGGGGCGCGAGGAGGGGTACACCCTTTACTGGTCGCCAGCCAATTGCAGGTCACAGAAAGGGATCTCAGAAAGACACGCCACAGTTCTTGAAACTTTGCCAAGCAACTGTTCAATGTCACCCTAATCTTTTCCAGATTAACATCTTTAATCCAGCGTCGTGTGACAATATTGTTTCAAGGATAACTCCTAAACCAAACATGCAGTATGTGTAAAGCTGCCTTTGTCAATTTATCTCTGTTAGTTTTACCAAAAACATGTGCTTTTGTAAGGTTTGCAAACGCAAAAATTTGTTTTTAACTCAAAATGACAGTTATGTTCTTAGAATCCGGAGAAAACTCATTTGAAGCAATAAAAATTAGTTTCACGGATAGCTCGGTTGGTAGAGCGGCCGTGCCAGCAACTTGAGGGTTGCAGGTTTGATCCCCGCTTCCGCTATCCTAGTCACTGCCGTTGTGTCCTTGAGCAAGACACTTTACCCACCTGCTCCCAGCGACACCCACACTGGTTTAAAATGTAGAAATTCAGGTTTCACTATGTAAAGCGCTTTGAGTCATTAGAGAAAGAGCGCTATATAAATATAATTCACTTCACTTCACTTCAAACATGCAATATGTCTAAATATGCCTGTATTAATGTATCTCTGTTAGTTCTATTGAAAACATTTTCTTTTGTTAGGTTTGCAAACACAAAATTTAGTTTTTAACTCAGTATGACAGTATTGTTCTCAGAATCTTAGCCAAGACATCCAGGGGGTTTACCTTGCTCCTCTGCGGGAAGAGACTGCCGTCGTCCCTGAATAGATCGCACTCGGGCAGATTCAGTGGTGGTCTATTTTCCAATATTGCAGATTTCGTTGACTTTATCATTGGAAATGCATCTGCTTTGAGTGTCGCAGGATATTGACACATTCCATCCATCCATCCATCCATCCATCCATCCATCCATCATCTTCCGCTTATCCGAGGTCGGGTCGCGGGGGCAACAGCCTAAGCAGGGAAACCCAGACTTCCCTCTCCCCAGCCACCTTGTCTAGCTCTTCCCGGGGGATCCCGAGGCGTTCCCAGGCCAGCCGGGAGACATAGTCTTCCCAACGTGTCCTGGGTCTTCCCCGTGGCCTCCTACCGGTTGGACGTGCCCTAAACACCTCCCTCGGGAGGCGTTCGGGTGGCATCCTGACCAGATGCCCGAACCACCTCATCTGGCTCCTCTCGATGTGAAGAAGCAGCGGCTTTACTTTGAGTTCCTCCCGGATGAAAGAGCTTCTCACCCTATCTCTAAGGGAGAGCCCCGCCACCCGGCGGAGGAAACTCATTTCGGCCGCTTGTACCCGTGATCTTATCCTTTCAGTCATGACCCAAAGCTCATGACCATAGGTAAGGATGGGAACGTAGATCGACCGGTAAATTGAGAGCTTTGCCTTCCGGCTCAGCTCCTTCTTCACCACAACGGATCGGTACAACGTCCGCATTACTGAAGACGCCGCACCGATCCGCCTGTCGATCTCACGATCCACTCTTCCCCCACTCGTGAACAAGACTCCTAGGTACTTGAACTCCTCCACTTGGGGCAGGGTCTCCTCCCCAACCCGGAGATGGCATTCCATCCTTTTCCGGGCGAGAACCATGAATATTGACACATTCTTGTGTGGATATCGGAAAAATAACAGAGCTGATTTGACTTGTTGCGTGTAATAAGATTGAGAAAATGGCGGATTGCTTCATGTTGTGACGTCACGGGTGAAAGGTCATCGCTCGTCAGGCTATTAATTAAAAGGCGTTTAAATCGCCAAGTTCACCCTTTTGGAGTTCGGAAATCGGTTAAAAAAACATATGGTCTTTTTTTCGGCCACATCAAGGTATATATTGACGCTTACATAGGTCTGGTGATAATGTTCCCTTTTAAAACAATTAGAAATATTGCTTCTATTGTTTAAAAATATATCATACGTCAAATGGAATGAATTAAAAAACATTCCTGCAGTGTATTAAAAAAAATGTTGACATTGCATTTATTTTTCAATGTTGTGCCATCTAAAACTAAAATAGAATTATTGAACTATCCCCTAATGAAATAAATGCCAATATTTCTCTAAAACAATTATGCATGGTCATCTAAAATTAAGTAGAAGATGGATGGAATGCTCCACAAGTAAAACCCCCTTCTTTTTTTTTTTTTTTACTGCTGCTTGTCAATAAAAAAACACCTTGTGTGGGTACACTGTAATATATTGTATATGTTTGTCTTTCAGGCTAATGAGGAAGAACTTGGTGTGCCTTATAACAGTGCTCAATTTGAGTCTCTGAGCAAACGATCTTGGACTGATATGCTGCTGCAAATATACAAGGTCAAAAAAGCCTTCCATTTTGTGTCTATCATAGGTTATTTATAATTGGAACTTTTAATGGAAACACCAACCTTGACTGTTCCTCCACCAGGTTTTGGTGCTGTCTCGTGTATCACAGTGCAGTCCAAACGTAGATTGGCAAAAATGTTGTAAAGATGAAGACGGTATTCTCAACATCCACTCACTCCCCAGTAACCTGTACTCTCACCATGAGCTCCAGCTGCTATCGTGGCTGAATTTACACTATCAGTGCATGAGGGACAAAGTGTGGGGTTCAGGTATCTACATTGATAATCCTGCTTGATTTTGTGGAATGGTTGCAACTTTTCCAAAGTGCTCTTGTTCCTTCTGTTTGCAGGTACTATTCCACCAGTACGCTGGATTGTCAATTTTGACTTGGACTTGACTGATGGACTGGTGCTTGGCACTGTGCTCGCCGCCCACTGCCCATACCTGGTGAGTATGGAGGCATGAATAAAAAATGTAATCATTCATCCAATCACCCTTACACTGGAAACATGGCACTCTTAAAAAGAGTAAAAAAAAAAGATGTAATCCAAGTTAATTTTGCTTGAAATGAGCATAAATAAATCTGCCAATGGAACAAGTCATTATATTTAAAGGCCTACTGAAACCCACTACTACTGACCACGCAGTCTGATAGTTTATATATCAATGATGAAATATTAACATTGCAACACATGCCAGTACAGTCGGTTTAGTTTACTAAATAGCAATTTTTTATTTCCCGCGGAATTTCTTGTTGAAAACGTTGCGGAATGAGGACTCGTGCGCGTGATGTCACGGACTGTCAGGAAATATTAGCGCAGCACCAGTTACGGCTAAAAGTCGTCTCTTTTCATGGCGCAATTAAACAGTATTCTGGACATCTGTGTTGCTAATTCTTTTGCAATTTGTTCAATTCATATTGGAGAAGTCAAAGTAGAAAGATGGAGTTGGGAAGCTTTAGCCTTTAGCTACACAAACACACAGTGATTCCTTGTTTAAAATTCCCGGAGGTGAAGCTTTACTATGGATCAGAGCGGTCAAGCGAACATGGATCCCGACCACTTGTCAACCGGCAGGTTTCGGTGAGAAAATTGTGTTAAAAAGTCGCCTCTTACCGGAGATCTGTGGAGTTTGCGCCGTCCTTGAATCTGCCGTCGACTTCCTTCAGACCCTGGCCTCAATACACCCGTGGACACTCCTCTTTCGACTATCAGGTACTATTTAATCTCACTAAAACACTAGCAACACAATACAAAGATAAGGGATTTCCCAAAGTTATCCTAGTAAATGTGCCTAAAAACATCTGAATCCATCCCAACGCAATCGCCTTTTTTTTTTTTTACTTTGTTTATTTAATTTTTTTTTTTCTAGTCGTTCGCTATCAATATCATCATCCACAAATCTTTCATCCTCGCTCAAATTAATGGGGAAATTGTTGTTTTCTCGGTCCGAACAGCTCTTGCTGCTGGAGGCTCCCATTAAAAACAATGTGAGGACGTTAGGAAACCTCACCCTTGTGACGTCATCGTCTGCGACTTCCGGTACAGGCAAGGCTTTTTTATCAGCACCAAAAGTTGCGACCTTTATCGTCGATGTTCTCTACTAAATCCTTTCAGCAAAAATATGGCAATATCGCGAAATGATCAAGTATGACACATAGAATGGACCTGCTATCCCCGTTTAAATAAGAAAATCTCATTTCAGTAGGCCTTTAAGCTTACAGAACTTAAAAGTATCTTGAAATTAGCAATTAAAACGTATTATTATCTATACTAGTTTTGTGAAAATGTATGCTTTACAACAGGGGTAGTGAACCTATGGCTCTAGAGCCAGATGTGGCTCTTTTGATGACTGCATCTGGCTCTCAGATAAATCTTAACTGACATTGCTTAACATGATAAGTAATTGATAATTCCGCTGGTAATCACAGTGTCAAAAATATAAAACATTCTCATGCATTTTAATCCATCAATCCGTTTTTCTGCCGCACCTGTTCAAGAAGTCATATTAAGTATTTTATATATTGTTGGTTAGCTTCAGAATAACAATGTTATTAAGAAGAATAAGAGACTTATTATACTCTAAAAATGGTGGTCTTACTTAAAAATGCACGCATTTAGTTGTATTCAGTCATAAAAAAATATATTATATGGCTCTCACGGAAATACTTTTTAAAATATTTGGCTTGTATGGCTCTCTCAGCCAAAAAGGTTACCGACCCCTGCTTTACAATAACAAACCTGTGATGCGCAAATGTAGTTTTTATTTTTATTTTTTAGAAGATATCTATCCATTTTCTACCGCTTATTCCCTTTGGGGTCGCGGGGGGCGCCGATGCCTATCTCAGCTACAATCGGGCGGAAGGCGGCTTACACCCTGGACAAGTCGCCACCTCATCGCAGGGCCAACACAGATAGACAGACAACATTCACACTCACATTCACACACTAAGACCAATTTAGTGTTGCCAATCAACCTATCCCCAGGTGCATGTCTTTGGAAGTGGGAGGAAGCCGGAGTACCCAGAGGGAACCCACGCATTCACGGGGAGAACATGCAAACTCCACACAGAAAGATCCCGAGCCTGTGATTAAACCCCAGACTACTCAGGACCTTCGTATTGTGAGGCAGATGCACTAACCCCTCTTCCACCGTGATGCCCTTTTTTTAGAAGATATATTGCCTAAAAAACAAGTTCTCATCTCTCGCTGAAAAAATACTACGTAGAGGAATGTGATTTGTATTAAGTTTTGTTTAGATATTTTGACTACACATTTGTGAGTTTTTCCAGAGTGGAGGCATGGGGCGGCATGGCGTAGTGTAGCCGTGCCAGAAACCTGAGGGTTGCAGGTTCATCCATCCAAATCGCTTCCGTCGTGTCCTTGGGCAGGACGCTTCACCCTTGCCCCCAGTGCCGCTCACACTGGTGAATGAATGCTGATTGATAGGTGGTGTTCGGAGGGGCCGTAGGCGCGAACTGACAGCCACGCTTCCATAAGTCTACCCCAGGGCATCCATCTGTAGCTGTGAAAGTAGCTTGCCGCCACCAGGTGTGAATGAATGATGGGTTCTAACTTCTCTGTGAAGCGCTTTGAGTGTCTAGAAAAGCGCTATATAAATCTAATCCATTATTATTATTAGTATTATTATAAATACTTGAATCATACTGTGGACACACTTTGGACACCTTTGACATTGCTGTTAACAGAACAAACCCATAACAGTTGCTTTCATCTAAACCAGGGGTGTCCAAACTTTTTCCACAGAGGGCCGCACACAGAAAAATTTAAGCATGCGGGGGCCATTTTAATATTTTTCATTTTTAAACCATAACAAAATATATGGATTTTTTTTTAAGCCTTAGGGCTCCTGGGGAGCATAGAGGGTCTCAGTCACTAAAATGTTGAAAATAAGTCAAATTATTATTATTTTTTATTTATTTAATGCTTACAGTAAATCTCTATATCAACTTGAGGTTGATATTAAGTAAAAAAATAAGGTTTTATGCCTTTTCTTTCAAAGACAACTTAGTTTTTTATAATACAACTGAAATATGCAGTATTTAGATAGATAGATAGTACTTTATTGATTCCTTCAGGAGAGTTCCTTTATTTAGCAATTAAAGCCCTCGAAGATCAGTAATGCAGGACACCATTGATTTTAATTATTTATTATTTTTGAGTAATCACAGTGAAAATTCAATAAAATCCTACTAAATATATTTGAGTTCCGAAAGGTGATACATTTTTATTAGTTTTGTTTTTACTTTTAACACAAACATTTCAAGATCACCTTCCGATATATCCGTCGATTTTAAGTTTTAACTATTATTTTGTTTGTTTTATGCTCTTTTGTCAAAACTTTGATGTTTTTATATGGCAACCACACAACATATGCAATTTTTTTTCCACATAAAAGATGTTAAAGTGATAATTTTTAGGTAATAATTCATTATAACATACATTTTTTTGTTCTTTTTTTTTTTGGAGCAATGGAAAAAAAAGAAAAAGACAAAAGGAAAAAAAACTGCATGCATGGCAGCTTTGTGTCAACATTGCCACTTTTTCTCATTAGATTTCACCTCATTCCACTTTTTTTTTAAATGTTTTTTTTTAATTTTTGCAATACTATCAATTTTGCAATTTTTGCAGAATGTGTGGCGGGCCGGTAAACGATTAGCTGCGGGCCGCAAATAGCCTTCGGGCCGCACTTTGGACAACCCTGATCTAAACCAACAATGGAGCAAATGAATACTGTCATAAAATCCTCAATGTTTTAATGAAAGTAAAAATGCATTGAAAGTAGAGATGGACCCTTTTTCAGGTTTTCAAGTCATATGAAAACACAGATAAAGTACCGATACTGGTACCATTGTTTCTCCTTTATTGTTATAGTTATATATTTGTATGCATGGAATTTGCCTGATAAAAGGTATTCAATGTGGTTACATCGCAATGCCATGCAAAAATCATTATTGATTATGACTCACATAACTATGACTCAGAATAGGTGTACAGTTAAATGTAGATTGAATGACCGCTTCCACAGCTCATAAAGATGGTGACTTTGAACATATGAAAGGATCTGTGAAGTGAAGTGAATTATATTTATATAGCGCTTTTCTCTAGTGACTCAAAGCGCTTTACATAGTGAAACCCAATATCTAAGTTACATTTAAACAAGTGTGGGTGGCACTGGGAGCAGGTGGGTAAAGTGTCTTGCCCAAGGACACAACGGCAGTGACTAGGATGGCGGAAGCGGGGATCGAACCTGCAACCCTCAAGTTGCTGACACGGCTGCTCTACCAACCGAGCTATACCACCCCTGCTCCTATCATATGGGCAGTGATATCTAGGAAGCAAAGTGGTCTTATTATTGTGACTTTCTTCCAATAAGCCTGCGTCTCCCTCCTGTGGAACACCCCAACCACAGTTATATCGTTTAATTCTTGAATGAAATAATTTTTTATGTATTTCATGTGTACTGTGGACACTGTGACTGACTTGGGTGTTCAGTTGGATAGCATTTAGTGATACTGTATGTTACACTAAAACTCAATTTCCATACCCGTCGTAAAACAACTCATTCATATCCCAAGGACCACCTGTATACATTTTTTTTCGATATATGATCTGAGATCGGCTCCAGCACCCCCCCCCCCGCAACCCCAAAAGAACAAGCGGTAGGTAATGGATGGATGAATGGCTCTGATCCAGTGCATTTGGCCAGTATCAGACCCATCTTGATTACAGCTACTATTACATTTTAGGAAAGTAAAATGTTTTGGTTTTGTTCACTCTGACTGAGGGCATGATTTACTAAGATTGAAATAACACACACTAAACAGTTTGTGTGAACTATAAAATTTTGTGTACTATTAGTGGGCGTTTTGCGTGTGATCTACTGTGTGTACAATTGACAAGTGCAAAAGTGGTGCTTGATTGATTGATACTTTTATTAGTAGATTGCACAGTACAGTACATATTCCGTACAATTGACCACTAAATGGTAACACCCGAATAAGTTTTTCAACTTGTTTAAGTCGGGGTCCACGTTAATCAATTCATGGTAGACCGCCATATTTAATTGAGGTTTCTGCGTGTACTACTAGCAATATGTGCCCACGGACACACTGATTTACCTCCACATTCATGTTATTGTGCACTCCAACCTGAAGGATTTTGCAATGTTAAACAAGCAGGACACATCTATAATTTTTAAGACCTTTTCCGCAATATAGAATCGCAATCTAAACAACAGAAACACTTTTTAGCACGCTGACGCCATGTAGGGGAGGCAGTGGACGATCACAACAGCGTATGAAATGAATATGCATAATGCAAGATGTTTTTTTCATTTAGGAGATATTTTTTAATATATACAGTGGGGCAAAAAAGTATTTATTCAGCCACCGATTGTGCAAGTTCTCCCACTTAAAATGATGACAGAGGTCTGTAATTTTCATCATAGGTACACTTCAACCGTGTATGCTAAGTAATTCACAAACACAGATGGGGGAGGGTCACCAATGTGTAAGCAAATTGTTGAACAGTTTTAGAACAACATTTCTCAACGGGCTATTGCAAGGAATTTAGGGATTTTACCATCTACGGTCCGTAAAATCATCAAAAGGTTGTGAGAATCTGGAGAAATCACTGCACGCAAGCGATATTACGGACCTTTGATCCCTCAGGCGGTACTGCATCAAAAATCGACATCAGTGTGTAAAGGATATCACCACATGGGCTCAAGAACACTTCATAAAACCACTGTCAGTAACTACAGTTGGTTGCTACATCTGTAAGTACAAGTTAAAACTCTGCTATGCAAAGCAAAACCCATTTATCAACAACATCCAGGAACGCCGCTTGCTTTGCTGGGCCCGAGCTCATCTAAAATGGACTGATGCAAAGTGGAAAAGTGTTCTGTGGTCTGACGAGTCCACATTTCAAATTATATTTGGAAACTGAGAACGTGGTGTCCTCCGAAACAAAGACGAAAATAACCATCTAGATTGTTATTGGCGCAAAGTTCAAAAGCCAGCATCTGGGATGGTAGGGGGGTGTATTAGTGCCCAAGGCATGGGTAACTTACACATCTGTGAAGGCACCATTAATGTTGAATGGTCCATACAGGTTTTAGAGCAACATATGTTGTCATCCAAGCAACGTTATCATGGACGCCCCTGCTTATTTCAGCAAGACAATGCCACGCCACATGTTACAACAGCTAAGGTTTCGTAGTAAAAGAGTGTGGGTACTTTCCTGGCCCGCCTGCAGTCCGGACCTGTCTCCCATCGAAAATGTGTGGCGCATTATGAAACGTAAAATACGACAGCAGAGACCCTGGACTGTTGAACGACTGAAGCTCTACATAAAACAAGAATGGGAAATAATTCCACTTCCACAGCTTCAACAATTAGTTTCCTCTGTTCCCAAACGTTTATTGAGTGTTGTTAAAAGAAAAGGTGATGCAACACAGTGGTGAACATGCCCTTTCCCAACTACTTTGGCACATGTTGCTGGCATGAAATTCTAAGTTAATTGTTATTTTCAAAAAGAATAAAAATACAAAATTTATGAGTTTGAACATCAAATATCTTGTCTTTGTAGTGCATTCAACTGAATATGGGTTGAAAAGGATTTGCAAATCATTGTATTCAGTTTATATTTACATCTAACACAATTTTTCCAACTCATATGGAAACGGGGTTTGTCGATCAGCTTTGCGTTTGCTGTCAAGTTTGCACATGTTTTAGTACACGCACACCTTTAGTAGATCAGGCCCTAAATCTCATTATGGTCTTTTTAGATTTCAAGCCACTTTCAGAGGATGTACACGAAAACCTCTACACTAGAGCAGATTCTGCACAACAACATCATTGTGATCCAGGCCTTAACCACACTTTCTCTCAACATGGATCTGCAGGTAAAATGAACGTACTGCATTCTCAACTAGCCATTGTTAGCTCTGGGATTATTAGTTACCTGGAATGTCATGTATCATAATTGCAAGTTTATATGTGCAGCCCACAGACTTGTCAGATCCCAACCCAGTGCAAATGTTGATGCTGTGTGTTCATTTATATGAGAGGCTCCCACAGTACCGGCCCGTAAACACCATTACCCTCTCTGGAAGCCTGAATAGCACTTTCAGCAAAAAGGTCAATCACATATAAATATGCCGTAGCTACCTGGTAAAATATAGTTTCACTGTATTACTCTGTCCTTGCAGTAATGTGTGTGTTGTTTCGTGTTTTCAGGTGCATTTGAAAAACCCGGCGACTCGCGTGGTCAAATACCGGGCATTTTTTCTAGGAGAGGATGCCAGTTGGTTTTCCTTGCCTGACGGTTCTGCAGTGACCATTCCCTCAAAGTAAACAAGAATGGAGTCTACTCACTATCCTATGCCATCCAATTTGTAAATGCAGTACACGCTATTAGGGGTGTTACAATACGGTAACAGTGTATTTTGATTCAGATTTTTCAGTACAGTGGCATACCATGTACCCATTAAAAGGGACGGCATGAAATGCCACTGGATCGGTTTGCAGCCGAGTGTGAAGCAACCGGATTGAAAATCAGCTCCTCCAAGTCCGAGTCCATGGTTCTCGCCCGGAAAAGGGTGGAGTGCCATCTCCGGGTTGGGGAGGAGACCCTGCCCCAAGTGGAGGAGTTCAAGTACCTAGGAGTCTTGTTCACGAGTGAGGGAAGAGTGGATGGTGAGATCGACAGGCGGATCGGTGCGGCGTCTTCAGTAATGCGGACGTTGTACCGATCCGTTGTGGTGAAGAAGGAGCTGAGCCGGAAGGCAAAGCTCTCAATTTACCGGTCGATCTACGTTCCCATCCTCACCTATGGTCATGAGCTTTGGGTCATGACCGAAAGGATAAGATCACGGGTACAAGCGGCCGAAATGAGTTTCCTCCGCCGGGTGGCGGGGCTCTCCCTTAGAGATAGGGTGAGAAGCTCTGCCATCCGGGAGGAGCTCAACGTAAAGCCGCTGCTCCTCCACATCGAGAGGAGCCAGATGAGGTGGTTCAGGCATCTGGTTAGGATGCCACCCGAACGCCTCCCTAAGGAGGTGTTTAGGGCACGTCCAACCGGTAGGAGGCCACGGGGAAGACCCACGACACGTTGGGAAGACTATGTCTCCCGGCTGGCCTGGGAACGCCTCGGGATCCCCCGGGAAGAGCTAGACGAAGTGGCTGGGGAGAGGGAAGTCTGGGCTTCCCTGCTTAGGCTGCTGCCCCCGCGACCCGACCTCGGATAAGCGGAAGAAGATGGATGGATGGATGGAAGTATAAGTCAGAGAAGTAAGTTAGTTTGTACAAAACCCAAAACCAGTGAAGTTGGCACGCTGTAGATAAAACAATACAATGATGCAAATCCTTTTCAACCTATATTCAATTGAATAGACTTCAAAGACAATATAATTAACGTTTGAACTGGTAAACTTTATTTTTTGCAAATATTAGCTCATTTGGAATTTGATGCTTGCAACATGGATTTTGCCATTTACGGTCCGTAATATCATTAAAACGTTCAGAGAATCTGGAGAAATCACTGCATGTAAGCAGCAAGGCTGAAAACCAACATTGAATGCTCGTGACTTTCGATCCCTCAGGCGGCGCTGCATCAAAAACCGACATCAGTGTCTAAAGGATATCACCGCATGGGCTCAGGAACATTTCCGAAAACCACTGTCAGTAACTACAGTTTGTCGCTACATCTATAGTTGCAAAGCAAAAGCCATTTATCAACAACACCCAGAAACGCCGCCAGCTTTGCTGGGCCCAAGCTCATCTAAGATGGACTGATGCCAAGTGGAAAAGTGTTCTGTGGTCTGACGAGTCCACATTTCAAATGGTTTTTGGAAACTGTGGAAGTTGTGTCCTCCGGATCAAATAGGAAAAGAACTATCCTGACTGATATAGGTGAAAAGTTCAAAAGCCAGCATCTGTGATGGTATGGGGGTGTAATAGTGCCCAAGGCATGGGTAACTTACACAGCTGTGAAGATGTCATTAATGCTGAGAGGTACATACAGGTTTTGGAGCAACAAATGTTGCCATCCAAGCAACGTCTTTTTCATAGACGCCCCCTGAAAGACAATGCCAAGCCACATTCTGCACGCGTTGCAACATCGTGGCTTCATAGTAAAAGAGTGCGGGTACTAGACTGGCCTGCCCGTAGTCTAAAATACGACAACAGAAACCCCGGACTGTTGCACAACTTAAGCTGTACATCAAGAAAGAATGGGAAATAATTCCACTTAAAAAGCTTCAAAAATTTGTGTGCTCAGTTCCCAAATGTTTACTGAGTGTTGTTAAAAGGAAAGGCCATGTAACACAGTGGTAAAAATGCCTCTGTGCCAACTTTTTTGCAATGTCTTGCTGCCATTAAATTCTAAGCTAATGTTTATTTGCAAAAAAGTATATTTCTCAGTTCTTATGTGTAGTCTATTCAATTGAATATAAGTTGAAAAGGATTTGAAACTCATTGAATTCATTTTTTTATTTACAATTTACACAATGTGCCAACTTCACAGGTTTTGGGGTTTTATAGTTGTAAACATATTTCTATGTTTTTTACACATTTTTTTGCAAATGCGTCACGTAAATTTGACATTTACGTCATTACACCAAATTTGCTGATAACATCATTGTGTCCAACAACCAACCCCACCTCCATCCTGCCCCAACCCACCAACCGTTAAGCTCCTGAAACCCTCACCACTGCCACAAATACTGGCGATAAGTCCTGTGAGAAACACTGCCATTGTTTAGTGGAGAGGAGGAACGAAGCTACGAACTAGGGCTGCGAATCTTTGGTTGTCCCACGATTCGATTCAATGTCCATTCTTGGGGTTGCGATTCGATTATATATCGATTTTTTTTCGATTCAACGCGATTCTCGATTCAAAAACGATATTTTTCCGATTCAAAACGATTCTGTATTCATTTAATACATAGGATTTCAGCAGGATCTACCCCAGTCTGCTGACATGCAAGAGGAGTAGATTTTTTTTTAAAAAGCTTTTATAATTGTAAAGGACAATGTTTTATCAACTGATTGCAATAATGTAAATTTGTTTTAACTATTAAACGAACCAAAAATACAACTTATTTTATCTTTGTGAAAACATTGGACACAGTGTGTTGTCAAGCTTGTGAGATGCGATGCAAGTGTAAGCCACTGTGACACTATTGTTCTTTTATTTTTATTTTTTATAAATGTCTAATGATAATGTCAATGAGGGATTTTTAATCACTGCTATGCTGAAATTATGACTAATATTGATACTGTTGTTGATAATATTCATTTTTGTTTCACTACTTTTGGTTTGTTCTGTGTCGTGTTTGTGTCTTCTCTTAATTGCTCTGTTTATTGCAGTTCTGAGTGTTGCTGGGTCAGGTTTTGTTTTGGAATTGATTGCATTGTTTGTTGGATTGATTAAAAAAAAAATCGATTTAAAAAAACAACAGAGAATCGATTCTGAATCGCACAACGTGAGAATTGCGATTCGTATTCGAATCGATTTTTTTCCCGCACCCCTACTACGAACTAAAACTTTTACCCAAAATAGACTAAACCGTGACCTTATAACCGAGGTACATACCCAGCCGCAATGGTGCCATATATTTATAGCCCTAAAATTGTCCCTTTGAACTTTTTTGCTAAGATAGCAAAGCTAAATATATTATTTAATATGTGTCAATTTTGGTGCTAACACTAACATTAAAAGTGAAAAGACAGGACTAAATTGAACACTGGTTAATATGTGACTTCATGTCCCAATCTGAGCAATCTAATTTAACTTTTTCCCTTCACATGTCAGCAGATTTAACTTGTATACACAAATTGAGATTTATGGAGTATACAGTATAGCCTTCAGTGCCACAATAGCATTAGCGTGGCTGCTTTTCTCTATATGCATTACCACAACAAAGTATTTGTGTGAGGGCTTGATAACAGCATTCATTTTTCTTAGAGGGCAATATGTCAGGATCCAAGACTTGGATCATGTCATGTTCTGTGTTTGTTTCTGTTTTGTTAGACTAAACCATTCATTTTTCTTAGAGGGCAATATGTCATGATCCAAGACTTGGATCATGTCATGTTCTGTGTTTGTTTCTGTTTTGTTAGACTAAACCATTCATTTTTCTTAGAGGGCAATATGTCATGATCCAAGACTTGGATTATGTCATTTTCTGTGTTTGTTTCTGTTTTGTTATCACTGTGGCTGGAACTGTGACTGTGACTTGGGCTAGGACTGTGTCTAGGACTTGGGCTAGGACTGTGGCTAGGACTTGGGCTAGCCGCCTCCACCGGTATTCCGGATAGCTCCTCCTAGGCCGCCTCCACCGGTAATCCGGTTAGCACCTCCTAGGCCGCCTCCACCGGCACCACGGCTAGCTGTAGCAAGTCCTAGCCCAAGTCCTAGCCACAGTCCTAGCCACAGTCCTGGCCACAGTCCTAGCCACAGTCTTAGCCACAGTCTTAGCCCAAGTCCTAGCCACAGTCCTAGCCACAGTCTTAGCCCAAGTCACAGTCACAGTTCTAGCCACAGTGATAAAAAAACAGAAACAACCACAGAACACGACATGATCCAAGTCTTGGATCATGACACAAGATGCAGAATCCTACCACCAAATCATCAATGTCATGTTCTGATGCAGTAAAACTGATGCTGGATATCGAGACGGTCTGTTATCAGAGAGCTTCCTGTTGTTTTTCCCAGGAAGAGCACTGAGCTGACAGTCCGGCACAACTGCTCCACCCTGCAACCTAAAGTAGCTGTCCTTCTGCTCATCTCCGCTTCTGTTTCCAACTTGCAAGGCACCACTTTGGTCTTCAATGTGAACACCCGCGTCGAACAAATCAAAGCCGCAGTGAGTACACCATCAATTCTGGCTTCATTGGAGTGGAGCAAACTGAATGTTTGACCTTTGCTACAGAAAATAATCTTGACAAGGTTTGTACCAATGTTCGGACATACAGTCAAGCCCGACAATATAAAATTTTCAAGTATATGTATTGCTACACCCCTAAAAGGCCTGTTGCACACATGCACAGACATCAATTTGCAATTAGTGTTTATGTATTTACAATTGAATGTCATAAAGGGTGAAGTTTGTGTCCCACTGCTTTTGTCCAAATAGGGCCTGATCCAAATACAATGCACTATAGCAGTGGTTTTCAAATGGGGGTACGCGTACCCCTGAGGGTACTTGAAGGTATGCCAAGGGGTACGTGAGATTTTTTAAAAATATTCTATAAATAGCAACAATTCAAAAATCATTTAGAAATATATTTATTGATTAATACTTTAAGTTCATAAACTGTGAAAAGAAATGCAACAATGCAATATTCAGGGTTGACAGCTACATTTTTTGTGGACATTTTCCATAAATATTGATGTTAAAGATTTCCTTTTTTGTGAAGAAATTATTTGAATTAAGTTCATGAATCCAGATGGATCTCTATTACAATCCCCAAAGAGGGCACTTTAAGTTGTTGATTACTTCTATGTGTAGAAATCCTTAATTATAATTGAATCCCTTATTTTTCAATAACTTTTTAGTTATGTTTTATATTTTTTCCCAAATAGTTCAAAAAAGGCCCCTACAAATGAGCAATATTTTGCACTGTTATACAATTTAATACATCAGAAACTGATGACATAGTGCTGTATTTTACTTCTTTATCTCTTTTTTTCAACCAAAAATGCTTTGTTCTGATTAGGGGGTACTTGAATTTAAAAAAATGTTCACAGGGGGTACATCACTGAAAAAAGGTTGAGAACCACTGCACTATAGCATATCTATCGATCCATCCATCCATGTTTTACCGCTTGTCCCTCCTGGTGCAAAATTGTGTGTGCTATTAGTGCGCGGTTTGCAGGTGATCCTCTAAGACTGCGTGTCCAGTTGATAACAAGTGCAAAAGTGGTGCACACACCCTGTTACTGTAAATAAGGTTTATGCATGTATTACCAGCTAAAACTAAATAGAGATTAATTTCCACAGTCACATCATATGTTTCGAAAGTCCAACCTCTGCTGTTTTGTTATGTTGTGCACTATGTACCGTATTTTTCAGACTATAAGGTGCAAATAAAAATCCTTTCATTTTCTCAAAACTCGACAGTGCGCCTTATAACCTGGTGCGACTATTGTACGGAATTTTTTGGGTTGTGCTTATCAACCTCAAAACTATTTTATTTGGTACATGGTGAAATGATAAGTGTGACCAGTAGATGTCAGTCACACATAAGAGATCCGTGTAAACTGCAATACGATGGCAGTCACACAAAAGAGACACGTGTAGACTGCAATATGACTCAAGTAAACAAAACCAAAATTGTATATGTTCCTTTGAAAATGTACAACATTACACACGGCGCTCAAAAATGTTTTAGTAGGTGAATTTTCCTTGCCCTTATGTGGGCCTACCGAGGATGTCGTAGTGGTTTGTGCAGCCCTTTGAGACACTAGTGATTTAGGGCTATATAAGTAAACATTGATTGATTGATTGATTGACTTTTGTAAGCACCGCATGATGGATTGTCCTGTGCTTCAACATACGAGTATTGTTATGGTGTGTAAGACATTTTATCTGGCGTTTTGCAATATTACGCAAAATTAACTTTCCTTACCTTCTGGTACCTGCTGTATTTGGGAGCTGCATAAGTCCTTAAAATTTGTGCACGTCCGCCCTTGTAGTTTGTGACAAGAATGTCGTCGATAAGTTTATTCTTTTTCTCTATCCTCTTGTTATGAGACATTCACCCTCCTCTGTTGCCATTTCTAAAATACAGTAGTGTTAAGTTCTTACTTATATCTGTCAGTAAACTCGCCATGGACGCACTAAAACACACTGGTAATAACTTCAAATGATTCACCCAAGGAACTGCAGTTATTAGAGAGTTCCGGTCAGACGTTTTTTCACGGGACACATTTCCGGCGTTATTATTGCACTAGTGAGGCATGAATGAGGAGATACTGCTCCGTTATTGTTTTAATTAAAGTCTGAATGTCACTAAAACCGTTAGCTCCATCTTTTGACAGTTCTTCCACTCCCGTCCTTGCATGCTACACCTCGACAACAAAGCCATGTAAATAAGACCGCCCACAAAATGGCGCATCCTGAAGCGACTGTCAGAAAGCGGCTCGAAGATGATCTGTAAAAAATAATCCATGCAACATTTTGACCAAACAACTAGCAACATGTTATGTAGATCACGAGGAAGTGTTTTCAATTTTGAAAAGAAAAAAACCAAAAAAAAACCCTGTAAGGCGCCTTATAATCCGGTACTCCTTTATATGAAAATAGACCAGACCTGACCTGACACACTCATCGGCAGTGCGCCTTATAATCCAGTGCGTCCTTTGGTCCGTAAAATACGGTATCTTAGTCACCATTTATAGAGATTAACTATAGAAGTGTGATGTAGACAACATTAAGAACGCCAAAGGTACGCTCTGGGAGGCAGCGGTGTTGTGATGGTGCTTCTGGAATGATCCAGAAACGCATGTTAGAATGAACACAAGTTTTCATATTGGTGGTATGTTATAAATATATTGCAAAAATATGAAATAAATAACGGCAAAACATTTTTTTTTTTGCCATCAGACACCAAAACGAATCATTAGAATTTGTTTTAATAAGCTCCTTAAGTTATTTGCAGTAAATCTGTTGACATGCCCACAGATGGACGATTGTCTCTCCATTGTCTGTCTTGGCACCACATTGCCTTCTTTTTCACAACCATTTCTGTCTCTGTGCCAATTTTAGTGTTGATATATCATGCGGGTGCTAAATAATTATATTTGCATCTCCTCCTTTCAACATTGTGGCCGTTCTGATAATCAGCATATTTTTTTGCGTATACTTTACATAAGGGATCCCCAACCTTTTTTCCACCAGGGACCGGTTTAATGTATGCATTATTTTCACGGACCGGCTTTCTACTTGTGGGAGATAAAATCAGCAAAAAAATGAGCCTTTGGCTAAAATCTGGCACATTACGATTTTATATGTCCATTAAAGAGGAACATTATCATCAGACCTATGTAAGCGTCAATATATACCTTGATGTTGCAGAAAAAAGACAATTTCCGAACTCTAAAAGGGTGAATTTGGCGATTGAAATGCCTTTCAATTGTTCGCTGTAGGGGCAAAGACCTTTCACCCGTGACGTCACAACAGGAAGCAATCCGCCATTTTCTCAAACACATTGCACACACCAAGTCAAATCAGCTCTGTTATTTTCCGCTTTTTCAACTGTTTTCCATACCTTGGAGACATTATGCCTCGTCGGTGTGTTGTCGGAGGGTGTAACAACACGATCAGGGACAAATTCAAGTTGACTTGCGTGGAATGTGCTAATCAGACATATCAATGGTCACGGCATGCTAATCGATGCTAACATGCTATTTAGGCTACCTGTATGTACATATTGCATCATTATGCCTCATTTTTAGCTATATTTGCATCCAGCCTTCCCCCCCACCCACATTTAATGTCAAATAAACACATACCAATCGACGGATTCAAGTTGCACCAGTGGTCAAAAGATGCGAAAGTCCCTCGTTTGTTCTGTTCTGTCGTAGCATCGCTACCGACGATAGCGATCCTACGACAGAGATGTGTGGATATCTTGCGACACTCAAAGCAGATGAATTTCCAACGATAAAGTCAACGAAATCACAAAGGTGAGTTTTTTTGATGTTATTGACTTATGTGCTAATCAGACATATTTGCGCACGGCATGACTGCAAGCTAATCGATGCTAACATGGTATCTGGGGCGGCATGGCGTAGTGGGTAGAGCGGCCGTGCCAGAAACCTGAGGGTTGCAGGTTCGCTTCCCACCTATTGACATCAAAGTCGCTGCCGTTGTGTCCTTGGGCAGGACACTTCACCCTTGCCCCTGGTGCCGCTCACACCGATGAATGAATGATGAATGAATGATTGGTGGTGGTCGGAGGGGCCGTAGGCGCAAACTGGCAGCCACACTTCCGTCAGTCTACCCCAGGGCAGCTGTGGCTACAGATGTAGCTTACCACCACCAGGTGTGAAGGAATGATGGGTTCCCACTTATCTGTGAGCGCTTTGAGTATATAACAATAGAAAAGCGCGATATAAATCTAATCCATTATCCATCCATCCATCCATTTTCTACCGCTTATTCCCTTTGGGGTCGCGGGGGGCGCTGGCGCCTATCTCAGCTACAATCGGGCGGAAGGCGGGGTACACCCTGGACAAGTCGCCACCTCATCACAGGGCCAACACATATAGACAGACACCATTCACACACTAGGGCTAATCCATTATTATTATTATTATTATTATTAGGCTAGCTTTATGTACATATTGCATCGTTATACCTCATTTGTAGCTATATTTGCATCCAGCCTTTCCCTCCACCCACATTTAATGCCAAACAAACACATACCAATCGACGGATTCAAGTTGCCTCAGTGGTCAAAAGATGTAATCGTTGGTTAGAAGGCAATCGCCGAATTCGTCCTCGTTGCCGCTGTCTGTCGTGATATGGCTCAATAGCTTAAGTTTCTTCTTCAATTTCGTTTTTGCTATCTGCCACCACACTCCAACCATCCGTTTCAATACATGCGTAATCTGTTGAATCGCTTAAGCCACTGAAATCCGAGTCTGAATCCGAGCTAATGTCGTTATATCTTTCTGTTCTATCCGCCATGTTTGTTTGTATTGGCATCACGCAGTGACGTCACAGGAAAATGGACGTGTGGATATAGCGATGGTGAAAATCAGGCACTTTGAAGCAGTTTTTCGGGATATTGCGTGATGGGTAAAATTTTGAAAAAAACTTCGAAAAATAAAATAAGCCACTGGCAACTGATTTTTATTGGTTTTAACCCTTCTGAAATTGTGATAATGTTCCTCTTTAATGTGCATTGTCCCATGTACTATAACAAAATAGTTGTAATATACAGTACATCTATTAACAAGCTTATTGGTGTGTTTAGTGGGACAGGTGGAAGATAATTCAAAGAAAATGCGGTAGTTTATGAATCAGTTAAGGTTTCTGTGCAGAAAACGTGTCACGGACCTGTACCGGTCCCAGGACAAGTGGTTGGGGACCACTGCTGTACATGATGGCAGACACGCTAAATTAATTCCGCTTTCTATTTTGCTCATTTAGGAGATGCAATCCTCTGTGCACAAGCTTGGTAGATCAGCTTTGCGCGCGCTGTCAACATTACATGTGTTTTACTACACGCAAACCTTTATTAGATCAGGCCCTATGTGTTTGTAGAATGAATAAAGAACCAAGTTGCCTTATCAAATGTTTCAGACAAAACCAAGTGAGACCCAATGACTTTTTTTTTTACTTACTCAGCACAGAGATCACAGTGCCTTTCTTAATGTATTTCTCTCTTAACAGAAAAGTATCAAGTGCAGAACGCCATGTTACATGCTTAAAGTGATAAGACTGCCAATAAAAAATCCGTTCAAGATGGAAGCCAACTTCCAGTAAGTGCTATAAGTATTCTGAAACAATTTGCAGACAAATCTGTTGAGTGCTTTCTTCAAAATGATAAATGTGTGTGTTGGTTCAGAGTGATGCTGGTGGAGATGACAGTCAACCCGCTGGAATCGGAAAAGGGAATCGACAGGCTGATTCAACAGGTGTCTTCCAAAACCAAGTAACCGCAACACAACATGAGTTCTCAATTTGATGATATTTCAGGGGTGAATGTGGTGTTCATTTTTGAATTTACAACTAATCATTTGAACCTTTTAGAGATACTCCCAATTATGGATTTAAAGGCCTACTGAAACCCACTACTACCGACCACGCAGTCTGATAGTTTATATATCAATGATGAAATATTAACATTGCAGCACATGCCAATACGGCCGGGTTAGTTTACTAAATTCCAATTTTAAATTTCGCGCCGAAGTATCCTGCTGAAACGTTGGGGTATGATGACGCGTGCACGTGACGTCACGGATTGTAGAGGACATTTTGTTCCAGCATCGTTCCCAGCTATAAGTCTACTGTGTTGCTGAATCTTTTGCAATTTGTTCAATGAATAATGGAGACGTCAAAGAAGAAAGCTGTAGGTGGGAAACGGTGTATTGCGGCCGCCTTTAGCAACACAAACACAGCCGGTGTTTCATTGTTTACATTCCCGAAAGATGACGGTGAAGCTTTACTATGGAACAGAGCGGTCAAGCGAACACGGTTGGATCAGACCGCACACACAAAGTACAGTGTATTATGCAGCGACCATT
This sequence comes from Nerophis ophidion, assembly GCF_033978795.1. Taxonomy (NCBI): domain Eukaryota; kingdom Metazoa; phylum Chordata; class Actinopteri; order Syngnathiformes; family Syngnathidae; genus Nerophis; species Nerophis ophidion. The sequence goes on along the minus strand of NC_084616.1, from coordinate 69,506,459 downwards.
TGGAAAGATCATGTTTCGAAGAGGGTCCCTTGCGAAGGGCAGAGATGGGCATCGCCCCCGTCCGTCGACTGGTGCTGAAGAAAGGGGCCGACCTAAGGTTGTACAGGTACGACCATATAATCTCACTAAAACACTAGTAAAACAATATGCAGATAAGGGATTTTCCAGAATTATCCTAGTAAATGTGACGAATAACATCTGAATTGCTACCTTTTTTTCCCTTTTTTTTTTTCTAGTCCTTCACTCTCACTTTCCTCATCCACGAATCTTTCATCCTTGCTCAAATTAATGGGGAAATCGTCGCTTTCTCGGTCTGAATCGCTCTCGCTGCGGGTGGCTATGATTGTAAACAATGTTCAGATGTGAGGAGCTCCACAACCCATGACGTCACGCACACATCGTCTGCTACTTCCAGTCCCGGCAAGGCTTTTTTATAAGCGACCAAAAGTTGCAAACTTTATCGTCGATGTTCTCTGATAAACCTTTTCAGCAAAAATATGTCAATATCACGAAATGATCAAGTATGACACATAGAATGGACCTGCTATCCCCGTTTAAATAAGAAAATCTCATTTCACTAGGCCTTTAAGAATTCAAGGGGCGCCCATTTAAGGACGGGGGCATATTAATACATTTTGTACATTAACTTCACTTGGGCGACATGGAAAATGCTAAATACTGTAGGTGGCGTAGCATGATTACTCAGCCACACAAACGCTCTCTTTGGACTCATGTTGAACGTTCAGACTTCAAACTGCCTATGAGTTTTAAATGGTGAAAATGGGTCAAGTAAAATCTGATTTAAAATCAATATTTACCATGACTTTATCATTGTGTCATTCACATTTGTAAGTGCAGAGACCGCATTAAAAGCAGTAGACATTTACCGAGACATGACACCATTTTCCTGTTGCTGGCAAAAAAGCTTGTCATGAATCAAAGTATGAACAGCCTTTTGTTTACAAAGGGGAAGGTACTTCTTGCAAACAGTGCCATCAAGTGACAAACTGACACAAAAACTTGATTATTTGCACATTCATGCTACCATGCTCCTACCTGGGGTGTTTTGCCCTGTGCACTACCTTTTTCTGGACATTTCAAAAGCAGTCCTGCGGTGCATCTATACTGGGGTTTTTTTTAGTACTTGGAGGGTGCGCTCATTGTAGATGTTTGCAGTCAGCCCCCGATTGTGCAAGTTCTCCCACTTAAAATGATGACAGAGGTCTGTAATTTTCATCATAGGTACACTTCAACTGTGAGAGACAGAATGTGGAAAAAAAAATCCAGGAATTCACATTGTAGGAATTTTAAAGAATTTATTTGTAAATCTATGGTGGAAAATAAGTATTTGGTCAAACATTCAAAGCTCTCACTGATGGAAGGAGGTTTTGGCTCAAAATCTCACAATACATGGCCCCATTCATTCTTTCCTTAAGACGGATCAATCGTCCTGTCCCCTTAACAGAAAAACAGCCACAAAACATGATGTTTGCACCCCCATGCTTCACAGTAGTTATGGTGTTCTTGGGATGCAACTCAGTATTTTTCTTCCTCCAAACACGACGAGTTGAGTTTGTACCAAAATGGATACATGGATGATAAAGCAGAGGATTGGGAGAATGTCATGTGGTCAGATGAAACCAAAATAGAACTGGTGTTTGGAGGAAGAAGAATACTGAGTTGCATCCCAAGAACACCAAACCTACTGTGAAGCATGGGGGTGGAAACATCATGCTTTGGGGCTGTTTTTCTGCTGTTGGGGCTGTTTTCCACCATAATTTACAAATAAATTATTTAAAATTCCTACAATGTGAATTCCTGGATTTTTCTTTTCACATTCTGTCCCTCACAGTTGAAGTGTACCTATGATGAAAACTACAGACCTCTGTCATCATTTTAAGTGGGGGAACTTCCACTATCGGTGGCTGACTAAATACTTTTTTGCCCCACTGTATGAAGTGAAGTTAATTATATCTATATTGCGCTTTTTTGTAGTGAAACAAAGCGCTTTACATAGTGAAACCCAATATCTAAGTTACATTTAAACCAGTGTGGGTGGCACAGGGAACAAGTGGGTAAAGTGGCTTGCCCAAGGACACAACGGCAGTGACTGGGATGGCGGAAGTGGGGATCGAACCTGGAACCCTGAAGTTGGTGGCACGGCCGCTCTACCAACCGAGCCATACCACCCTTCTAAATATACCGCCTTTCTAATCTTCTATAACTTCTATATAATATAACAAACGTCATTTAACCAAATACATAAGCAGACACCAAAACACATCGATTGAATTTGTTTTAATCAAGCTATCCAGTAGCTATGAAATTAAAAAATTATATTCCTGAATAGGCAATGTGTGTTCATTATTTGACGGTACAAATATGTTGACAAGCGTAAGTAGGATGGGGCGGCAGGGCAATAGCGTCCTTTCTCACAGCCGTGTGTGTAACTGTCAGTTTGCACATACTTTTTATCCTTGTCAGTCAATTCGCAAACCCCGTTTCCATATGAGTTGGGAAATTGTGTTGGATGTAAATATAAAAGGAATACAATGATTTGCAAATCATTTTCAACCCATATTCAGTTGAATATGCTACAAAGACAACATATTTGATGTTCAAACTGATAAACATTTTTTTTTTGCAAATAATCATTAACTTTAGAATTTGATGCCAGCAACACGTGAAAAAGAAGTTGGGAAAGGTGGAAATAAATACTGATAAAGTTGAGAAATGCTCATCAAACACTTATTTGGAACATCCCACAGGTGTGCAGGCTAATTGGGAACAGGTGGGTGCCATGATTGGGTATAAAAATAGCTTCCCAAAAAATGCACAGTCTTTCACAAGAAAGGATGGGGCGAGGTACACCCCTTTGTCCACAACTGCGTGAGCAAATAATGAAACAGTTTAAGAACAACGTTTATCGAAGTGCAATTGCAAGAAATTTTGGGATTTCAACATCTACGGTCCATAATATCATCAAAAGGTTCAGAAAATCTGGAGAAATCACTCTATGTAAGCGGCATGCCCAGAAACCAACATTGAATGACCGTGACCTTCGATCCCTCAGATGGCACTGTATCAAAAACCAACATCAATCTCTACGGGATATCACCACATGGGTTCAGGAACACTTCAGAAAACCACTGTCACTAAATACAGTTCCTTGCTACATCTGTAAGAGCAAGTTGAAGCTGTACTATGCAAAGCCAAAGCCATTTATCAACAACATCCAGAAACGCCACCGCCTTTTCTGGGGTCGAGATCATCTAAGATGGAATGATACAAAGTGGAAAAGTGTTCTGTGGTCTGACGAGTCCACAATTCAATTTTTTGGGGAAAATACTCAACATCGTGTCATCCGGACCAAAGGGGAAGCAAACCATCCGGACTGTTATCGACGCAATGTTCAAAAGCCAGCGTGTGTGATCGTATGGAGGTGCATTAGTGCCCAAGGCATGGGTAACTTACATATCTGTGAAGGCACCATTATTGCTGAAAGGTACAAACAGGTTTTGGAACAACATATGGTGCCTTCCAAGCGCCGTCTTTTTCATGGACGCCCCTGCTTATTTCAGCAAGACACTACCAAGCCACATTCAGCACATGTTACAACAAGAGTGCTGGTACTTTCCTTGCCCGCCTGCAGTCCAGACCTGTCTCCCATCGAAAATGTGTGGCACATTATGAAGCGTAAAATAGGACAGCGGAGACCCCGGACTGTTGAACGACGGAAGCTCTACATAAAACAAGAATGGGAAAGAATTCCACTTTCAAAGCTTCAACAATTAGTTTCCTCAGTTCCCAAACATTTATTGAGTGTTATTAAAAGAAAAGGTGATGTAACACAGTGGTGAACATGCCCTTTCCCAACTACTTTGGCACATATAGCAGCCATGAAATTCTAAGTTAATTATTATTTGCAAAAAAAAATAAAGTTTATGAGTTTGAACATCAAAAATCTTGTCTTTGTAGTGCATTCAATTGAATATGGGTTTAAAAAGGATTTGCAAATCATTGTATTCCGTTTTATTTACCTTTAACGCTATTTCCCAACTCTTATGGAAATGTCTTACTGTATCTTGGTTGACGATAATGAGGACGAAAAATGGTAGTGAATGAAAATCAACACTAGTATGAAGCAGCCTTTGTGACGTCTTTTCACCAATTTTACTAGATTGAGCAGTTGTAACTAATGTCGTGGTCGTTGAGTACATTTTCTTAACCTTCCAACCCAAGTATGTACAAAATAATGATTTTGAATTAATGTAGTGTAAAAGTCTTATTTGACTAAACAAAGGATGTTACACCTGATGATCCAGTAACTGAACAATACAGGTTTGATTCTAATACCTGAAGATGATTTGGGGTTCTTTTTTTGGACTTTCTTCCAGGAATGGGAACGTGACTTCAGAAATGAGCTGCCAGGATGAGACGGAAGGAAAGGGTTTATAGTAGTTTGACATGCAACTCTAAAAAGCTATAGCACACATCAGTGTGTGTGTGTGTGTGTCAATCCTTCAATGTGATTGACATGATATTTGTGTGACTTTGTCAGATGGTGATGGCCGTGAGTTCCTCAGCACAGTGAGCAGTGTTAGTCTGAGACCAGGGCAGTCAGACGTAATTGCCATCCACTTCCTTCCTTTCCGTCCTGGAATCAAATACTGCGCTGTGTTGCTTGTTTGCCCGCAGGTGACTGTTTTCCGCATGTGTGTGTTGAGTCAATTCTCACCTGATTCAAGGAACTTTATTGTCATAGCAGCACTCAAGAGATGGCACAACATTGAGTACCAAGGGTGCCAAATTTAGTCCAATGAGTACCATGAGAACAATAGTATGTACATAATAATGTAAATAAAATAGAGCAGTGTTTTTCAACCACAGTGCCGCGGCACACTAGTGTGCCGTGAGATACAGTCTGGTGTGCCGTGGGAGATTATCTAATTTCACCTATTTGGGTTAAAAATATTTTTTTAGCAAACAGGTCATTATAAATTGCAAATTATGTTGTTGTTAAGTGTCGGTGCTGTCTAGAGCTCTGCAGAGTAACCGTGTAGTACTCTTCCATATCAGTAGGCCGCAGCAGGTAGCTAATTGCTATGTAGATGTTGATACAACAGGAGTCAGTATGCTGGTAAAAAGGTATTGTATAAACAAGAAATAAACAAAAGGTGAGTGCCCCTAAGAAAAGGCATGGAAGCTTAGGGAAGGCTATGCAGAACAAAAATAAAACTGAACTGGCTACAAAGTAAACAAAAACAGAATGCTGGACAACAGCAAAGACTTACTGTGGAGCAAAGCTGGCTTTCACAATGTACATCCGGACATGGCATGACAATGTCGCCACAATGAAGGATAAAAACAAAGTAGATGCGGGAAGTATTGCTCAAAGGAAGACATGAAACTGCTCCAGGAAAAATCAGACAAAAATCCACCAAAATAGGAGCGCAAGACAAGAACTAAAAGACTCCACACAAGAAAACAGCAGAAAAGTCCAAATAAGTCAGGGTGTGATGTGACAGGTGGTGACAGTACACCTACTTTGAGACAAGAGCTATAGTGATACATGCTTGGTTATGCTTTAAAGTCATATCCAACAATTGCGACGACGGCTTTTTATTGTCAACTGAGTTTCGTTTTTTTAATGATTTCTGCTGGTGGTGTGCCTCCGCATTTTTTTAACTCAAAGAATGTGCCCTGGCTCAAAAAAAGGTTGAAAAACACTGCAGTAGAGTGTAAAGAGAGGAGATTTCACATAGGTGAAATGTAAATAGAATTGAATAAACAGAAAAATAGAATGAAAAAACAATGAGGGAAAACCAAACTAAATAAAAGTATTTTACATGCATTGTTTAAAGTAATATTTTACCTTTTTAACTGCTATACGAATAGGAAAATAAGATAAATGAATGATAATACAATAAAACGTGTATATAAATGCGGACGTGTGCACCCTACAGTTCCACGCTTCTGATCACATTTTCCCTTTTTGCTCCAGGTGGGTGATGTGGTTTACACACTGAAGGCATCAGCAGACTTGCCTCCTCCTTCCCTTTTTAGAGTCAGGCCCAGTTCAAACATCTTCACCATCCCTGGTAACTCTGGTAAGAGACCTACATGCTACTGTACCAGTGACCACACTTTTTATATCTATAGGGGTGTACAGTGAAGTCTTATCGTCTTGTTTAGTTTTATTGTTTAAAGGCCTACTGAAACCCACTACTACCGACCACGCAGTCTGATAGTTAATAGATCAATGATGAAATATTAACATTGCAACACATGCCAATACGGCCTTTTTAGTTTACTAAATTGCAATTTTAAATTTCGCACGATGTATCTTGTTGAAAACGTCGCGGTATGATGACGCGTGCGTGTGACGTCACGAATAGTAGCGGACATTTTGTACCAGCCGGATCACAGCTATATTGAATATATGTATTCTAGACATCTGTGTTGCTGAATCTTTTGCAATTAGTTCAATTATTAATGGAGACGTCAAAGAAGAATGATTTAGGTGGGAAGCGGTGTTTTGCAGCTACCTTTAGCAACACAAACACAGCCGGTGTTTCCTCGTTTACATTCCCGAAGGTGAAGCTTTACTATGGAACAGAGCGGTCAAGAGAACATGGTTCTCTACCACAGGTTTCAGTGAGAAAATTGTGGTAATAAGTCGGCTCTTACCGTAGATATGAGCGGAGCTTGCGTCGTTCCTCGTGCACCTGTCAAAGAGGCAACTGCGGACTCTCTTGCCTCCTGCGACCGGCCGCCCCCGAACGTGGGATGCTTCCACCGCGGAGGAGGGGAAAAAAAAGCTCAGCCTGGCCCAACCGGCTGCTTTCGCTTCGCCTCGTCGAGAAACGTGGCTTCCCTCAGAAACACTGGCGGTCACCACACCCGTGGCCACAACCCTCCGATTTTCAGGTACGACTATATAATCGCACTAAAACACTAGTAACACAATAAGCAGATTAGGGATTTTCCAGAATTATCCTAGTAAATGTGTCTAATAACATCTGAATCGCTCCCACTGCCCTGCCTTTTTTTATTTTATTTTTATTTTTTTTCCTAGTTCTTCACTCTCACTATCCTCATCCACAAATCTTTCATCCTCGCTCAAATTAATGGGGAAATCGTCGCTTTCTCGGTCCGAATCGCTCCCGCTGCTGGTGGCCATGATTGTAAACAATGTTCAGATATCAGGAGCTCACCAACCCGTGACGTCACGCGCACATCATCTGCTACTTCCGATACAGGCAAGGCTTTTATATTAGCGACCAAAAGTTGCGAACTTTATCGTCGATGTTCTCTACTAAATCCTTTCAGCAAAAATATGTCAATATCGCGAAATGATCAAGTATGACACATAGAATGGAGCTGCTATCCCCGTTTAAATAAGAAAATCTCATTTCAGTAGGCCTTTAACTGTATTATTTCAAATATGCTACAGGCTTGGAAAAACTATTAGATCCACATGCACGTTCTCATTAAATCAAATACAAGCGATGTCTATATTTGTAGTTGTCGTCGCAGCGGTGTCGATTTACATTCTATTATACGGACGTGGTTTACATTTTTTTTTTTTTTTTTTTAAAGATAATAGCATCAGTGTTTTTTGTTTTCTTCAGTGGGCTCAGATGGTTGTGTGTCGGTGCTGCGCCTCCACTGCATTGTGGGCCAGACGTGTGACGAGGTTGTCTGGCTGCCCTTAACCAATACAGCCTGGGAAAACGGTCTGGCCACTTGGGCTCAGCACAGGATGAGTGCCATTGAATATCAGAGGCGGATGTTGACGTCCACTTTGCACAGCAGCACCGTGAGGGCGAGCATGGCTGCATGTATGCTTTCCAAAAAACAGGTACATGCACATGCAGATATATTTACCCTTTGACCACAACAAATGCATTATGGAGGGTGTCCTTAAAGCCTGGACATATAATATCCTATTTATATGATTAAAAATAATAAACGCATGAAACAATTTAATGTAATAATGTTTTAAAAAGTATTGAATTAATCAATTTTGTAAATCAAAGATAATAAATAATTACATTAATATATAATGAATAAGTAAACTAATGTATTTATTTATCAAAACAATCTATTACATTGATATAAATGATGCTATGCCTAAAATATAATTTATAACATATATTAACATTAATAAAGTAAAATAAAATATATTATACAGTATCCACTTAGTTAACAATTTCAAATACCTGCAGTGTTTTTTTGTTTCTGATTTTAAATAAATGTATGATGCATTTTTGCCTATTTGTCCATGCCAGTGGTTCTCAACCTTTTTTCCAGTGATGTACCCCCTGTGAACATTTTTTTAACTCAAGTACCCTCTAATCAGAGCAAAGCATTTTTGATTGGAAAAAAAGAGATAAAAAAAGGAAAATACAGCACTATGTCATCAGTTTCTGATTTATTAAATTGTAAAATAGTGCAAAATATTGCTCATTTGTAGTGGTCTTTCTTGAACTATTTGGAAAAAAAGATATAAACATAACTAAAACCTTGTTGAAAAAAAAACAAGTGATTCAATTATAAATAAAGATTTCTTCACATAGAAGTAATCTTAAAGTGCCCTCTCTGGGGATTGTAATAGAGATCCATCTGGATTCATTAACTTAATTCTAAACATTTCTTCAAAAAAAAGAAATGTAACATCAATATTTATGGAACATGTCCACAAAAAAATTTAGCTGTCAATTGCATTTCTTTTTACAGTTTATGAACTTACATTCATATTTTGTTGAAGTATTATTCAATAAATATGTTTAGAAAGGATTATTGAATTGTTTCTATTTTTAGAATATTTTAAAAAAATCTCACGTACCCCTTGGCATACCTTCAAGTACCTCCAGGGATACGTGTACCCCCATTTGAAAACTAATGGTCCATGCTATAGGGGCGCCGTGTTTAGTAGAAGTGTTCCAAACCGGAAGTGGGAAGCTAAAAAGGATGTAGCTCTGTGCTTATTTTTCACTGCAAAATATTTGTATTTTGGTAGTCTCACCACAAACCTTTCGCTCAATCAGCAGCCTGCACTCTTACCCAATGGAGGAAGTTTTTTGTTGTGAAGCCAAAGTATCTCCTGCTAAACAAGAGGACAAGTCTTTGATATACAGTAGCGTTGGGGTTTGTTTACAAGGAGTGCGAGCCTGTGTGATGAGGAGGAACAGAGATGCAAGTTTAATGTGAGAATGTTTTGAAGAAAAAAAAAAAGACATTTGGGTGCTTTTTAAGATTTTTTTACTCCTGCCTTCAGGGAGTTAACATTTTGAACAGTGTGTGTAGCATTATATAGTACAGTAACAGTGCAATATGTAATACAATTTCGCCTCATTTAATCAGCTAAGGCATGGGTGTCCAAAGTGCAGCCCGGGGGCCATTTGCGGAAATCCAGGAATTCACTTTGTAGGAATTTTAAAGAATTTATTTGTAAATTATGGTGGAAAATAAGTATTTGGTCAACCATTCAAAGCTCTCACTGATGGAAGGAGGTTTTGGCTCAAAATCTCACGATACATGGCCTTATTCATTCTTTCCTTAATACGGATCAATCGTCCTGTCCCCTTAGCAGAAAAACAGCCCCAAAGCATGATGTTTCCACCCCCATGCTTTGCAGTAGGTATGGTGTACACGGGATGCAACTCAGTATTCTTCTTCCTCCATACACGACGAGTTGATACATGGATGAATCAGCATAGGATTGGGAGAATGTCATGTAGTCAGATGAAACCAAAATAGAACTTTTTGGTATAAACTCAACTCGTTGTGTTTGGAGGAAGAAGAATATTGAAGTGCATCCCAAGAACACCACACCTACTGTGAAGCATGGAGGTGGAAACATTATGCATGCTTTGGGGCTGGTTTTCTGCAAAGGGGACATGACGATTGATCTGTGTTAAGGAAAGAATGAATGGGGCCATGTATCGTGAGATTTTGAGCCAAAACATCCTTCCATCAGTGAGAGCTTTGAATGGTTGACCAAATACTTATTTTCCACCATAATTTACAAATAAAATTCCTACAATTTTTTTTTTCACATTCTGTCTCTCACAGTTGAAGTGTACCTATGATGAAAATTACAGACCTCTGTCATCATTTTAAGTGGGAGAACTTGCACAATCCGTGGCTGACTAAATACTTTTTTGCCCCACTGTACATATGCTGTACAGTACCAGTTGGAAGTTTGGACCTTCTCCCTCATGCTATTGATTGAACAAGTGTGTCCAAACATTCGGTACTGAAGCACTACTGTACATAGGGTTTGTGTAAAATGTAAAGAAAAGTGTATTCTTTGTGTGGATTAACTTCCTGCCTTACCATCTGTTAGGTCCAACTGAGAGGTGTTGACCACAGAAAAGGGGTAGAGTACAGTGTGGAGGTTTCTTTGCCTCAATACTTCACTGTCCCCAGCTCTGTTACAATTCCTATAAAGAAAGATGTCAACATATGGAAGAATCCTGAAGGTATGCACACTGCACAAAATCATATTTGCAATAAAATAATGTCATTACACGTTTTATATGTAAAATAATTCAGAATTAGACATATTTTGATTTTGTGACTTTGTCTATTTTAGATCATGATTGTGTGCAACTCCCCTTGCGTTTCAAAGCAGACTCCGTTGGTCAGTTTATGTGTAAGATGGTTCTGAGTTCCTGCTTCGATACCAGAGTCTACCAGATGGAGGCGCTGGTTGCTTCTCCGGTACATCTTGACTTAATCTGGACCTATTTTATATGTTAAAGGAATATTTAATCACCTCCTTGAACCTATGTGAACACATGTTAAATGTCAATTAATGAGCCTAATTATGTCAAAAGTGCAGCCAGGGGATCATTTGCGCCCTGTAGCTTGTCTGAAGTTTAAAGGGACAAGCTTCAGTTTGAACTGCGGTTTTCCGTTTGGCACAAGTGTTTGACTAGCCTCCATTCAATAGCGTTAACATATTCTTGGACGGCAAAAAATGCAAAGGGCAAAAACTTTTGAAAGAGTACAGGGGACATGTCCCTCTTGACGCCCCCCTAATTACGTCCTTGCCTGTGTGCACATGGCTGGCGATCAGCAGTGAGTGACAAGCCTGAACGCCAAACAAATTCCTCTGTGCGAAAGACAATTTGTATTCAATATAATTGTGATTTTGTGAAAAATATGGGAATAAGCGGTAGAAAATGGATGGATGGATGGATATAGAAACTTTTACATGTATATGGTCTGTTAAATCAGTAAGGGTAACGTGAGCTCGCCCGGGGGTGCTCTAATAGTTTTTGGTTTAAAATAAATATAACTGGCCCCAAACCCCTCAAAAATGTCAACTGAATGTAAGTCAATGATGAATTCTGTGCATTCTGCCCTGGATAAATATGTGAACAATTATGTAGATGACCAAATTAGGTTAAAAAAGGTGAGCCCTGCCAAAAACAGATATTCCGTAGTTTTAACTCAGTAGTGCTAAGACAGCAGCTGTGATTACAGTGGTGTTCAGTGGTGGTTTTATTTTGCATTTTGTGATAACAAATTTTTAATATACCTACAAAACCCAAAACCAGTGAAGTTGGCACCTTGTGTAAATCGTAAATAAAAACAGAACACAATGATTTGCAAATCCCTTTCAACTTATATTCAATTGAATAGACTGCAAAGACAAAATATTTAATGTTTGAACTGAGAAACATGTATATATATATATATATATATATATATATATATATATATTTGCAAATAATAATTTACTTACAATTTAATGGTAGCAACACATTGCCATTTGGGAACTGTCGGAGACCAAATTTTGAAGCCATTCTTACTTGTTGTACAACTTAAGTTGTTCAACAGTCCAGGGACTCCTTTGTCATATTTTAGGCTTCATAATGCACTACGCATTTTTAATGGGAGACAGGTCTGGACTACAGGCAAGCCAGTCTAGTACCCACACTCTTTTAATACGAAGCTATACTGTGGTAACACGTACAGAATGTGGCTTGGCATTGTCTTGCTGAAATAAGTAGGGGCGTCTATGAAAAAATATGTTGTTTCCATGGAACTGTATGTACTTTTCAGCACTAATGGTGCCTTCACAGATTAGTAAGTTACCCATTTCTTGAGCACTAATACACCCCCGTACCATACACCATTTTGAATTTTGCGCCTATAACAGTCCGGGTCGTCATTTTCCTCTTTGGTCCGTAGGACACGACGTCCACAGTTTCCAAAAATAATTTGAAATGTGGAATCGTCAGATCGTAGAACACTTTTCCACTGTGCATCAGTCCATCTTAGATGAGCTTGGGCCCAGCGGAGCCGGCGGTGTTTCTGGATGTTGTTGATAAATGGCTTTGGCTTTACATAGTAGAGTTTTAACTTGAATTTAAAGATGTAGCGACAAACTGTAGTTACTGTCAGTGGTTTTCTGAAGGGTTCCTGAGCCCATGTGGTGATATCCTTTACACACTGTCAGTTTTTGATGCAGTACTGCCTGAGGGATTGAAGGTCACAGGCATTCAATGTTGGTTTTCGGCCTTGCCGCTTACATGCAGTGAATTCTCCAGATTCTCTGAACCTTTTGATGATACAGCATTATGGACCATAGATGGAAAAATCCCTAAATTCCTTGCAATAGCTTGTTGACAAATGTTGTTCTTAAACTGTTCAACAATTTGCTCACGCATTTGTTTACAAAGTGGTGACCCTCGTCCCATCCTTGTTGGTGAATGACTGAGCATTTCATGGAAGCTGCTTTTATACCCAATCATGGCACCCACCTGTTCCCAATTAACCTGTCCACCTGTGGGATGTTCCAAATAAGTGTTTGATGAGCATTCCTTAACTTTCTCAATCTTTTTTGCCACGTGTGCCAGCTTTTTTGAAACACGTTGCAGGCATGACATTTCAAAGAAGGTAATATTTGCAAAAAATAACCAAGTTTACCAGTTCGCGCGTTAAGTATCTTGTCTTTGCAGTCCATTCAATTGACTATAGGTTGAAAAGGATTTGCAAATAATTGTATTCTGTTTTTGTTTACGATGTACACAATGTGCCAACTTCACTGGTTTGAGGTTTTGTATATTCATTGTCCATTTTTGTTTATATAGTCACGAAATATGCATCTGATGTCGCACCTCACTTTGACGCAAGTCCTCACTGTAAAAGCTTTTAGTTCAGCAGACAACAGAGAATGATTTTGCTTTTCTTTGTTGGTATTTTACATTTATCATTTCGAAGAAGGAGCCATCTCAAGGTTCAAGGTTTTACTCGTCACATGCAGAGTACACCAAAGTGAAATGCTTTTTTTTCCCATGCTCTTCAGATATTGCGTACAGTGGGATCCAAACACTAGTTTCAGAATCTAATACAGTAAATACAAAAAATACAAACATTTGAATAGCTCTGATGTACATTAATTACAAGACAAGTTGCACAATAAGTCACAGAAGTTATGGTAGAAGTATCAGTACAAGTAGAAGTACAGTAGTCAAATACAGTACCAGTGCAATATCAAATAGTATAACTGTATATACAGTATGTACAGTATAGGAAGGAACAAATATGAAGGTGTCTACAGTTATTTGGCAGTTGAGTAGTGACAGTAGTATGAACAAAGGTAATGGAACAGTATGACTTCTTTTTCCTCGTGTTTTTACATTATTTTTACATTATTTACAGTCATTGAATGAAGAGTATGGTAGTCCGGTAATTACAGTGGTAAGTAAAGTGATTCTGGTGCGTGCGGTTTTGTGCAATTGTGATAAGTCTTAATCAGCGGTGCAGTTGAGCAGTCTGATAGCTTAGGGATAGAAGCTCCTCCTGAGTCCCTCCGTGTTGGCCATGAGACTCCGGTAGCGCTTGCCTGACTGCAGCAGTGAGAAGAGGCAGTTGCTTGGGTGGCTAGAGTCCCTCACAATCTTCTTGGCCTTGGATCTACACCCCCTGGTGTAGATGTTGCAGATGGTTGGGAGCACACCTCCGATGGTGCGCTCGGCTGATCTGGCCACTCTCTGCAGTCTGTTGTGGTCGTGTGCGGTGCAATTTCCAAACCAGAAGGTGATGTTTCCAGTCATGACACTCTCTGTTGTGCATGAGTAGAAGTTTCTGAGGATCTTGTGGTTCAGCTTAAACTTCCTTAGTTGCCTAAGGAAGTAGAGACGCTGTTGTGCCTTTTTCCCCACTTTGTCTATGTATGTGGTCCAAGAGAGGTCTTCTGATATTGTCACTCCGAGGTATTTGAAGTTGGTCGATCTCTCGACCGGCGTCCTGTCTATGCTGAGTGGACTGTAGTTTCTTACCCCCCGTCTCCTAAAATCCACTATGCTCTCCTTGGTCTTGCTGACGTTCAGGGCGAGGTGGTTCTCCTGACACCACAATGCCAGGTTCTTCACTTCACTCAGGTAGGCCGTCTTAGTTGCTTTGTTGGGTCTGCTCCTGTCTCTGGCCATGCTCCCTCCACCCCAGCGGACGATGGCGTGGAACACCGCAGAGGCCACCACAGTGGATATGTTTCTTTTACTTTTTATTCATAGCTGTATGTAGTAGTGTCTGGTTGTATCTGCTGTCCTTTGATGTTTGATGTTTCCCTCTTACACACATGTAAGAGTGATTTAGGGCTATATAAGTAAACATTGATTGATTGATTGATTGATTGATGTGTTCTATGGCTATGAGTTGTTGTTTTTTTCCCTTGGCCTCAGTCTGCACCCCCTCTTCAGGGCCCAGGCTAAGACTGATTTTTTTTGTTTACCTGTATCTCATCTTTTTTGTAAGGGGCGCTGGAAGCCGGCAGATCCGTCAGCGATCCTGTTCTGTCTCCCTGTAATGTTTGTCTGATCTTGAATGGGATTGTGCTGAAAATTTCAATTTTCCTGAAGGAACTCTCCTGACGGAATAAATAAAGTACTATCTAATCGTTTCCAGAGATCAGGTCCACCATAGCTGTGTAGTCAGCAAATTTCACAGTGGAGTTGGTGGTGTTATTAGCCACACAGTCATGTGTGTAGAGTGAATAGAGGAGGGGGCTCAGAACAAAGGCCTGGAGGGCACTGGTGTTGAGGATGGTGGGTGATGAGGTGTAGTTCCCTGCTCTCACCACTTGTGGTCTGCCTGTCAGGAAAGTCAAAAGTTAAAGTACCAATGATTGTCACACACACTCTTGGTGTGGCGAAATCCAGGACCCACTGACAGAGGGTTGAGTTCAAGCCCTGGTCCTTGAGCTTAAAGGCCTACTGAAATGAGATTTTCTTTTTCAAACGGGGATAGCAGGTACATTCTATGTGTCATACTTGAACATTTCGCGATATTGCCATATTTTGCTGAAAGGATTTAGTAGAGAACATCGACGATAAAGTTCGCAACTTTTGGTCGCTAATAAAAAAGCCTTGCCTTTACCGGAATTAGCAGACGATGTGCGCGTGACGTCACCGGTATGAGGGCTCCTCACATCCTCACATTGTTTATAATCATAGCCTCAAGCAGCAAGAGCTATTCGGACCGAGAAAGTGACGATTTCCCCATTAATTTGAGCGAGGATGAAAGATTTGTGGATAAGGAAAGTTAGAGTGAAGCACAAAAAATAAAAAATTAAAATAAAGAAAAAGCGACGGCTCCAGGCGGCAGCAGTGTGAGCGTTTCAGATGTAAATAGGCACATTTACTATGATAATTCTGGAAGATCCCTTATCTGCTTATTGGTTTAATAGTGTTTTAGTGATATTGTAAAGTCATATCTCAAAGTCGGATGGCTGCGGTGAACGCCAGTGTCTTTGATGGAAGCCATGGAGGAGCCAAATTCACAGCTGCCTTTTTTGACAGCTGCTGCAGGTGGATGTCCAGTAATCCTCTGATGTCTCCGGTAAGAGCCGACTTAATATCACAATTTTCCCATCCAAAAACATGCTGGTTGACGTAGAGAAACATGTTCGCTTGACCGCTCTGTGTTAAAGCTTCACAACAAACAAAGAAACACCGGCTGTGTCTCTGTGCTAAAAGCAGCTGCAATCCACCGCTTTACACCAACAGCATCCTTATTTATAGTCTCCATTATTAATTGAACAAATTGCAAAACATTCAGCAACACAGATTTCCAAATTACTTTCCGCGGGAAATTTAAAATTGTAATTTAGTAAAGTAAACCGGCCCTATTGGCATGTGTTGTTAGGTTAATATTTCATCATTGATATATAAACTATCAGACTGCGTGGTCGGTAGTAGTGGGTTTCAGTAGGCCTTTGATTGATTGATTGATACTTTTATTAGTAGATTGCACAGTTCAGTACATATTCCGTACAATTGACCACTAAATGGTAACACCCGAATAAGTTTTTCAGCTCGTTAATCAATCTATGGTTAATGACGAGTTTGGATGGGACTATGGTGTTGAATGCTGAACTGTAGTCTATGAACACCATTCTCACATAGTTCCCCTGCCTCTTGTCCAGGTGTGTCGTGGTGGTATGCAAAACGTGTGCGATTTCATCGTCGGTTGCCTTGTTTGGGCGGTATTCAAATAGCAGGGGGTCTATAGTGGGGGGGGGGAGTAGCATATGTGGTCTTTGATTATCAATCAATCAATCAATGTTTATTTATATAGCCCCAAATCACAAATGTCTCAAAGGACTGCACAAATCATTACGACTACAACATCCTCGGAAGAACCCACAAAAGGGCAAGGAAAACTCACACCCAGTGGGCAGAGAGAATTCACATCCAGTGGGACGCCAGTGACAATGCTGACTATGAGAAACCTTGGAGAGGACCTCAGATGTGGGCAACCCCCCCTCTCTAGGGGGACCGAAAGCAATGGATGTCGAGCAGGTCTAACATGATACTGTGAAAGTTCAATCCATACTGGCTCCAACACAGGCGCGAGAGTTCAGTTCAAGCGGATCCAAGACAGCAGCGAGAGTCCCGTCCACAGGAAACCATCTCAAGCGGATCAGCAGCGTAGAGATGTCCCCAACCGATACAGGCGAGCGGTCCATCCTGGGTCCCGACAAGCGGTCCATCCTGGGTCTCGACTCTGGACAGCCAGTACTTCATCCATGGTCATCGGACCGGACGCCCTCCACAAGGGAGGGGGGGACATAGGAGAAAGAAAAGAAGCGGCAGATCAACTGGTCTAAAAAGGAGGTCTATTTAAAGGCTAGAGTATACAGATGAGTTTTAAGGTGAGACTTAAATGCTTCTCAAAGCACTTCATGGCTATGGGGGTGAGGGCTACGGGACGGTAGTCGTTGAGGCAGGCAGGGGCAAAATTCTTTCGAACAGGGACAATGGTGGGTTTTTTTCAGACAGGTGGGGATGACGGACTGTTCCAGGGACAGATTGAGTATGTCTGTGAATACCGGTGCCAGTTGGTCAGCACAGACTTTTAGGACGCAACCGGGGATGCAGTCTGGCCCTGTGGCTTTCCTGGTATTCACCCTCTTAAAGGTTCTCCTCACGTCATGTTAAATAAATAAATGATAAATGGGTTGTACTTGTATAGCGCTTTTCTACCTTCAAGGTACTCAAAGCGCTTTGACACTACTTCCACATTTACCCATTCACACACACATTCACACACTGATGGAGGGAGCTGCCATGCAAGGCGCTAACCAGCACCCATCAGGAGCAAGGGTGAAGTGTCTTGCTAAGGACACAACGGACGTGACGAGGTTGGTACTAGGTGGGGATTGAACCAGGGACCCCTGGGTTGCACCCGGCCACTCTTCCACTGCGCCACGCCGTCCCAACATGAAACAAAAACAATTACGGTGGCAAGGACTATGGCATGGGCCGAAGAACAACAAGAGATCCAACATGGGCAGAGCAAGAGATGAGTGCTGCCAGTAGAGTAATGTCGCCAGGCCGACTACCTGGCAACTACAGGCTTAAATATTTGTCATGATTGACAACAGGTGCGTGTGTCCAAACACCAGCAGCAGTTGAAAATCATGCCACCATGGCAACCAAAAACAAACAAGAGTGCACAAAAACAGGAACTAATGGAGTCTTAAACATAACTAAACAAAACATGATCACAAGACACGACATCCAAGGTTTCTAAAGGTTGCTTTCAACAGATGCACTCAGAGTACCAAGGGAGTTCTTGACCAGGGGGATCTTTTTATCGGGAGCAATAATCAGAGTTTCCGTTTTGCTTGAATTTATCTGGAGGAAATTTGAGGACAACCAGTTTTTAATAGACGATATGCACTCCAAGAACTCAGCTAAAAAGTGAAAGTCTGAATCATTGGAGGAGCATAACAGTTGAATATCCTCTGCATAGAAATGATAAGAAACATTTTTAAAACTACTGATCAACCTCCCAAGGGGCATCTAATACAACAAAAATTAAAGCTGCAAGCAGCGATGGACGGGACCGCTTTGGCTGCTGCCCCCGCGACCCAAGCCCGGATAAACGTTAGCTAGCCGGCAGCCATCTTAACAAATATTTCACACGAGGGCGAGGCACAACTAATGTTAATATTATTCAAATATTGTGTCACTGGCGCGTTTATGCCATTTATAAGATTACATACTGGGAAAAAACAAAAACAAAAAAAACGTCTAGCTCTTTGTGTGAGCGTACGGCGGCCATCTTAGAAATGTTTTTCAGCGCAGCGGTTCTTTGAAGGCTAATAAAATCAAAATCGGACCATTCATTGTCTTTACCGTAGCATAAAAAGTGCAGATGGCCTTAAAACGCCACAACAGTCAGGCACCATATGTAAGTACCCAAAATAAAGAATGTTGGATGGTTGTTTTTATGATATGCAGGCAAACGACAACTTTAAAACATACCGGCTTAGCTACGGCACCTGGCAGCCATCTTGGTATAGACAATCACAGCCCCTCCCCCACGAATGTTGGTGCGTGCGCAACAGCAGCAGACGGTAGGAAAAAAACAAACAAACAAAAAAAAACGTCTCCCTCACTGTGTCTGCGCACGACGGCCATCTTTGAAATGGTTTTCAGCGCAGCGGTTCTTTGAAGGCTGATTGAATCAAAACCGTAGCAGTGGTTAAAACTATTTCATCAACTTCGTACATTGGAAGACTGTTCAAACTCAGTGTTTTCAAAGTACGAGGAAGAACATTTCTAATTAACACATAGAACCTTATTAAAAAAGTAAAGTACGATATATACCGCAAATAACATTTAATAGCATAGTATATCTTTAGATTAGTATTGAAATGTGAAGACTATCATAGTACCTCCTGCAATCTTCAATCTTCACATGCGGTCCTCAGTGGAAAAAGTTTGGAGACCCCTATGCTTAATGGTAACAAAATTAGCACTGTTTTATCGTCAGTCATTTTTGGCATTAGTACGTGCAGTCTAGTCTTAGCATGTCTGCTGAGCAACGGCCGCACTGACCCGAGTGCTTAAACGTGACTTGTCCAGAAAGTTTGCTCTTCTGATGTGCTCAAATGAGAACATTTGTCATTTGTTCCTACAGGGAGGAAGTGTCCACTTGGACTTTAGTTCGCCCGCTCAGCATTCAGTCACACAAGACATACCTATGGTGAGTTGTTGCCATAGTAACCCTGCATTTGCATGAGTAGATCGTATAAAATGTCAAAGAGTGTTATCATGACGATGGATCCATTGCAGCACAACGAGACGCTCCAAGACTGGACCCTTCAGGTTGACTTGTGTGCAAAAGACTTCCATGGCCCCAAGGTTTTGACTGTACCAGCTGGGACAAAAACATCTTACCCTCTGACATTTCATCCTTCTTCACAATGCATCGTCCTGGTAATGTTTGATTCTTGTTTCTTTGTTTCTTTTTTATGTCCGCTCCTTTGCCAGTCTTTAATTTTCTTGTAAATACAGTTCAAACTGTTTGTCGACATCCGGAAAGTATTCACAGGGCTTCACTTTTTCAACATTTTCTTATGTTACAGTCTTATTCGTTTTTCCCTCAAAATTCTACACACAATACCCTAAGTCTTTTTAAACAAGACGCCACAAACTTGGCATACCTATCTTTGGGCAGTTTCACCCATTTTGTCTTTGCAGCACCTCTCAAGCTTCATCAGATTGGATGGGAAGCATAGGTTTTCATCCGGGATGTCTCTGTACATTGATAAATGATAAATGGGTTGTACTTGTATAGCGCTTTTCTACCTTCAAGGTACTCAAAGTGCTTTGACACTACTTCCACATTTACCCATTCACACACACATTCACACACTGATGAAGGGAGCTGCCATGCAAGGCGCTAACCAGCAGCCTTCAGGAGCAAGGGTGAAGTGTCTTGCTCAGGACACAACAGACGTGACGAGGTTGGTACTAGGTGGGGATTGAACCAGGGTCCCTCGGGTTGCGCACGGCCACTCTTCCACTGCTTTAATTTTAATCTAGTCAGGGAGGTGACCAAGAACCCATTGGTCCCTCTGTCCTAGCATCAGCCTTCCTCTGTGGAGAGAGTAGAACCTTCCAGAAGGACAACCATCCCTGCAGCAATCCATCACTGTATGGTAGAGTGGCCAGACGGAAGCCATTCCGTCGTAAAAGTTTGCCAAAATACACCTGAAAATTATTTTGTCTAATGAGACAAAGATTGAACTCTTTGGCATCAATGCCAGGTATCATGTTTGGAGGAAACCAGGCAGTGCTCATCACCAAGCCTGTTCACAGTTTATAATTTGATTTCTGAAAGGGAGTAGGAAGAAGCAGAGCTTAATCCACTTCCCATATCCTGTATTGCTGCACACAAAGTCTAGTGACATCGGACCCCAGCGAGACCCCAGGAGGAAGCTAAAAGTTCTGGTCCACCGTGTTCTTCATATTA
The DNA here is from genome assembly GCF_033978795.1 of Nerophis ophidion. Lineage (NCBI taxonomy): Eukaryota > Metazoa > Chordata > Actinopteri > Syngnathiformes > Syngnathidae > Nerophis > Nerophis ophidion. The sequence goes on along the minus strand of NC_084616.1, from coordinate 69,485,669 downwards.
CTATTACTTGAATATTTGACAATATATGTCAATATTAGTCATAGTTGTCAACTTAGTTTTTATCACTGAGAATACCCTCATTCTTGGCCAGGTAATGTACATTTTAGGGCATTGAACCAATCACACCTGATAGTTTCACCTGTTATTTAAAAGCAGGCTTCTGTTCAAACTCAAAGACTATCTAGGACCACACCCCAAATGACCCCACAGTATTTTAAAAGTGGCCTATATTGATTTTTCGTTAGTGATGTTACAGAGTTGGATACACGTTTTAAACAATGCCAAAGCATCGGATCAAAAGGTTCATGCATTTTGGCGTGAGCTTGCACACCGTTTTATATCCATCCCTCCGTGGGGTTTTTGCAGTCTGGCTGCGACTGATACTTCACAGCTAGGTGGACGTACTTAATTAGACATTAAGTCAAGCTCTCACCCAAAGGAGGTAGGAGCTCCTCCCAGTCTGCTTCAGGCTGTGAGAAAACACTTAAAAGGTACAAAATGTATTGTTTTCATCTAATCTTAGCATGCACACAATAAGACAGAAGTGTGACATCCAGTGGCATACATGCTTTTAAAGGGGAACTTCAATTACAAAAATAAATGTTGGCTGTCATTCACAATCCTTGTGTAAGACAAGAACACATGTTTTTGTATTTTTAGGCATTCTAAATGATTAATACATGTGATCAAAAGTTTGCTTACAATGGAGCATAAGAAAGTCACACTATTCCTTAAAAAATCCTAACCCATTAAGTTGTTATATACATGCTGCATCTATATATGTGATGTAGTAACAGGCAAATTTAAATTAAGATATTTATTATTTATGTATTTTTCAAATTTTAAGTATACGCAATGTTTTTATTTTAAAAAATGCATCAACATTCCATTTTTTTTAACAACATCACTGATTATTACTCACTGCCAACTTTATGAGAGCCAACAAACATGATTAAATATCACTTACTCTGCAATGTCTGCTGTTATCATACTTGCCAACCCTCCCAAATTTTCCTGGAGACTCCTGAAATTCAGCGCCTCTCCCGAAAAGCTCCCGAGACAAATTTTCTCTCGAAAATCTCCCGAAATTCAGGCGGAGCTGGAGGCCACGCCCCCTTCAGCTCCATGCAGACCTGAGTGACGTGTCTACAGCCTGTTTTTACGTCCGCTTTCCCACAATATAAACAGAGTGCCTGCCCAATGACGTTATAACTGTAGAATGATCGAGGGCGAGTTTTTGGTTTGTTATGTGGGTTTATTGTTAGGCAGTCTCATTAACGTCCTCCCAGCGCGGCAACAACACACAACAACAGCAGTCACGTTTTTGTCTACCGTAAAGCAGTTCGTCTGCCGTAAACAGCAATGTTGTGACACTCTTAAACAGGACAATACTGCCATCTACTGTGCATGCATATGTGACAATAACATCTACGGCTTTTAGAGCAGTGGTTCTCAACCTTTTTTCAGAGAGGTACCCCCTATGAACATTTTTTAAATTCAAGTACCCCCTGATCAGAGCAATGCATTTTTGGTAGAAAAAAAAGAAAAGATAAAAAAGTAAAATACAACACTATGTCATCAGTTTCTGATTTATTAAATTGTATAACAGTGCAAAATATTGCTCATTTGTAGTGGTCTTTCTTGAGCTATTTGGAAAAAAAGATATAAAAATAACTCAAAAGTTGTTGAAAAATAAACAAGTGATTCAATTAAAAAAATAAAGATTTCTACACATACTGCGATGAGGTGGCAATTTGTCCAGGGTTTACCCCGCCTTCCGCCCGATTGTAGCTGAGATAGGCACCGGCGCCCCCCGCCACCCCAAAGGGAATAAGTGGTAGGAAAATCGATGGATGGATATACTCCTCCCCTCTTAACCACGCCCACAACCACGCCCCTCGCCCAACCCCTGACCACGCCCCCCACCTCCCGAAATCGGAGGTCTCAAGGTTGGCAAGTATGTCTGTCTTTTGGATGCCAATTGATAGAATCTTGTCATATTTTCCTTTGGATGGAAAAAATTACTCGCAATCTTCGCGAAGAATAGGGGGTAGGAACCAAGCGTTCTCGGGTCTAAATTGGCTGTCAAAGTGTAACAACTTGTCGGATTACATACTCATCCTTCTATTATTCGGGTGAGAGGCATGATTTATGATTTACAATAAACTTCCACTAGCAAGGAAGCAGCTTACCACTCGATGTCAATGTCGGCACGCAATGTTGTGATCGCTGCGCTGCTCTAAATAGTTTGTCCGTGTTAGAGCCTAAAATAAATGGTAAATGGGTTATACTTGTATAGCGTTTTTCTACCTTCAAGGTACTCAATGAGTTTTGACACTATTTCCACATTCACCCATTCACACACACATTCACACACTGATGGCGGGAGCTGCCATGCAAGGCCCTAATCACGACCCATCAGGAGCAAGGGTGAAATGTCTTGTTTAAGGACAAAACGGACGTGACATGGTTGGTAGAAAGTGGGGATTGAACCAGGAACCCTCAGGTTGCTGGCACGGCCGCTGTTGGGAGAGTAACCATAACCATATAACTAGTACTTGATTAATATTCAAATCACAAGGTGTATATTTAAAATTGTTGGTGTTTTTTGAGTGTTTGATGGGCATAATAGAGGACCTCCTATTGGCTCCGCTGTAAGAAGACTTTTTATTTATGAGTTACAATGCATTAAAAAAAAAAAAAAAACATCCATCATGTCTTTCAAAAGGATTGTGAACTTGTCTACTTGAATCTATCCCTGGCAAAAAATTATGTATCAGTTGTTATTTTTGGCATTTTGTAGAGAAAAAAAAAAAAGAGATGACAGAGATTACACAAAACATTTTATATCTATCTAGCTTTTGAAAGCACTCAAAACATCCAAAATGTAAGTTGTGGGCATCCAGTTTTATTTTTAGATTTAGCAGAGTAAAAAAAATACAGAGTAACTCAACTCACTTAAGGTTAATGACAGCCAACGCATGGTGTGTACTAGGGCTCCAAATCTTTGGGTGTCCCACGATTTCATTCAATGTCGATTCTTGGGGTCACGATTTGATTCAAAATCGATTTTTTTTCAATTCAACACGATTTTTGATTCAAAAACTATTTTTTTCCCGATTTAAAAGGATGCTCTATTCATTCAATACATAGGATTTCAGCAGGATCTACCCCAGTCTGCTGACATGCAAGCAGAGTAGTAGATTTTTGTAAAAAGCTTTTATAATTGTAAAGGACAATGTTTTATCAACTGATTGCAATGATGTACATTTGTTTTAACTATTAAACGAACCAAAAATATGACTTATTTTATCTTTGTGAAAATATTGGACTGTGTGTTGTCAAGCTTATGAGATGCGATGCAAGTGTAAGCCTCTGTGACACTATTGTTCTTTTTATTTTTATAAATGTCTAATGATAATGTCAATGAGGGAGTTTTAATCACTGCTATGCTGAAATTATAACTAATATTGATACTGTTGTTTCACTACTTTTGGTTTGTTCTGTGTCGTGTTTGTGTCTCCTCTCAATTGCTCTGTTTATTGCAGTTCTGAGTGTTGCTGGGTCAGGTTTGGTTTTGGAATTGGATTGCATTGTTATGGTATTGCTGTGTATTGTTTTGTTAGGTTGATTAAAAAATGTATATTTTTTTAAAATCGATTAAAAAAAAAAAATAGAGTATCGATTCTGAATCGCACAACATAAGAATCGCGATTCTAATTCGAGTCGATTTTTTTCGACACCCCTAGTGTGTACATTATGTCCAAGCAGAGGCGGGCAAAACTAACAATCATGGACGCATAGACGCGACAGAATATAACTCGAGTCACACTGGATCGCTTCCCCCAGCGAAAGACGCCTGTGAAGCATCCCAGAAATAAAACTAAACAGCTGAAACATTAATACACTTAACAGCTGCGATATCAGAGATTCCTAAGACCCCACCACGTCATTTAAATAGATTTACTCCATTTACACTTTTTAATAATGTGTCATTTTAGTCTTTATTTGATTTTATTGTTAGTCACCAGAAGAAAGATTTGCAGCTCTATTGGATAAGAGTATAATCAAATATGACAACACCAGAATCTAAATCACAATGTGCACAAATAGTGGAAAACCAAGCTGCAACAGGTTGAAACGTTCTTTATAGTCATTCATTTGTTTGACTGTGGACAAAGTCACAAGTAAATATGCAAATGTGCATTGGCTAGCTTTTTGTTTTGATTTGCGTTATGTCGAAATCAGTCAAAAGGTTTGCCCTTTAACAAGGTTTTGTTGATGTGATCTAGTACATGACGTAACTTTAAGTTGTTCAAACTGCACAGAAATGAATTGAAATTCAATTAAATCTCTGTCAAACACACTGATATTAGTACGTTTTTTTTATTGTCTTTGGCAGGGCAAGCTGTCCTTCCATAATGAACATAACGGGATCCAGCAAGTGTTTACTCTACGTGGAGTGGGTGAGCGCCCCCTGCCTGTGGATCATGTGGTACTACACTGCCCCGTGGGAAAGACCACCGAGACACAACTGAGCATCCCCAACTACAGTCAAACGAAACAGACACTTCAGGTGAGCAATATTGCTATCAGTTGAGTGCACAAGCAAAACGCTTCCACACACACAATTAAGCGTAATTACAAAAGTGTTTGTGTGTGGTCTGTGTGCGCAGGTAGTAACAGACATTGCAATTATAAGTGGCAATTCATCCCTGGAGGTTAAACCTGGTCAAAGCAGTGTGTACATCATGGCTGTGTCCCCTCGGAAACGAGGACAGCTATCAGGTATTTTTTGCCTTTCTTAGTAGATTTTAGTAAGATTCAATTTTAAACCACATTTCTGTTAAAAATGTATTCCCCATTGAAGCTAATTTTAAAGGCCTACTGAAACCCACTACTACCGAGCACGCAGTCTGATAGTTTATATATCAATGATGAAATATTAACATTGCAACACATGCCAATACGGCCGGTTTAGTTTACTAAATTGCAATTTTAAATTTCCCGCGAAGTGTCCTGTTGAAAACGTCGCAGCTGTAGCGGACATTTTTTCCAGCCCGATTCCAAGCTATAAGTAGTCTGCTTTAATCGCATAATTGCACAGCATTCTGGACATCTGTGTTGCTGAATCTTTTGCAATTTGTTCAATTAATAATGGAGAAGTCAAAGAAGAAATATGGAGGTGGGAAGCGGTGTATTGCAGCTGCCTTTAGCAACACAAACACAGCCGGTGTTTCCTTGTTAAAAATTACCGAAGGTGAAGCTTTAGTATGGAACAGAGCGGTCAAGCGAACATGGTTCTCTACCACATGTCAACCGGCAGGTTTTGGTGAGAAAATTGTGGTAATATGTCGGCTCTTACAGTAGTTATGAGCGGAGCTTGCGTCCTGCAGCTGGGTGGCTTCCCTCAGAGACACTGGCGGTCACCACACCCGTGGCCACACCCCTCCGACTTTCAGGTACCATATAATCTCACTAAAACACTAGTAACACAATAAGCAGATAAGGGATTTTCCAGAATTATCCTAGTAAATGTGTCTAATAACATCTGAATCGCTCCCCCTGCCCTCGCCCTTTTTTTTTTATCATACATTTTGTAGTCTTTCACTCTCACTATCGTCATCCACAAATCTTTCATCCTCGCTCAAATTAATGGGGAAATCGTCGCTTTCTCGGTCCAAATCGCTCTCGCTGCTGGTGGCCATGATTGTAAACAATGTGAGGATGTGAGGAGCTCCACAACCTGTGACGTCACACGCACATCGTCTGCTACTTCCGGTACAGGCAAGGCTTTTTTATTAGCGACCAAAAGTTGCGAACTTTATCGTCGATGTTCTCTTCTAAATCCTTTCAGCAAAAATATGGCAATATCGCGAAATGATCAAGTATGACACATAGAATGGACCTGCTATCCACGTTTAAATAAGAAAATCTCATTTCAGTAGGCCTTTTAAAGGCCTTTTGAAATGAGATTTTAAATAAGAAATGAGATTTTAAATAAGAAATGAGATTTTAAATAAGAAAATCTCATTTCAGTAGGCCTTTAAAGGCTACTGAAATGAGATATTCAGTATGTGTGTATGTGTAAATAAATGAACACTGGAGTTCAAGTATTTATTATATATATATATATATATATATATATATATATATATATATACACAGTGGGGCAAAAATGTATTTAGTCAGCCACCGATTGTGCAAGTTCTCCCACTTAATACTTCAACTGTGAGAGACAAAATGTGAAAAAAAAATTCAGGAATTCACATTGTAGGAATTTTAAAGAATTTATTTGTAAATTATGGTGGAAAATAAGTATTTGGTCAACCATTCAAAGCTCTCACTGATGGAAGGAGGTTTTGGCTCAAAATCTCACGATACATGGCCCCATTCATTCTTTCCTTAACACGGATCAATCGTCCTGTCCCCTTAACAGAAAAACAGCCCCAAAGCATGATGTTTACACCCCCATGCTTCACAGTAGGTGTGGTGTTCTTGGGATGCAACTCAGTATTCTTCTTCCTCCAAACACGACGAGTTGAGTTTATACCAAAATGGACACATGGATGATACAGCAGAGGATTGGGAGAATGTCATGTGGTCAGATGAAACCAAAATAGAACTTTTTGGTATAAACTCAACTCGTCGTGTTTGGAGGAAGAAGAATACTGAGTTGCATCCCAAGAACACCAGCCGTACGACTTCACCGTGGCCCATAGGCTAGGAGCACAACATGCCAAAGCTGACACACACTCTTGCCGGCCCTGCTACGTAAATTACTGCCAATATTGTGATAAAAGGACACACTGGAGGGACTCCAGCCAAAGATGTTTTGTGCAGTGGTGGATGCAAGGGAGCCAACCAATGGACAGATGCAGCCACCCATCACTGCAATGGGAACTTGGAAAAGAGGAGGACAGTGACATCAGGCTCATGCCCACACGGGTGGCTGGGCAGCGGCGACCACTTTGGCAGGATTTAGCAATGCTCTCACGCGCTACAAAGGGCCTCTGGTCAATGTTCGAAACCCTGCATCCGTCTGATGGTGCGCTACAAAGAGGCTGGAGAGAACCAGCAACAGGGGAGACCGTTTATGGTGCCATAAACTTTGAGAGTCGGTCCTACAAGTGGAGTATGGGGCCCGGGGTCTGGGCACATTGGTACCTACAAGACCCTAAGCCGCCTCCGCCAAGCCTTTTATTGGGGTCAACACAGAAGAGAAGTTGTTGACTATTGTGAGCATTGTGACAGCTTCATGGCAATGAAGGGCCCTGCAGACAGATCACATGCACAGCTACAGCAAATCCACAAGCAACTCCTACGGAGAGTGTGGGGATAGATGTCCTTGGGCCCTTTCCTCGCACGGAAAGATTGTAACCGCTACATCCTCACAGTAATGGACTATTTTACAAGCATACAGCCTGCCCGACCAAGAAGCTGAAACTATTGCAGACACGCTGTTGGAAGGAATGTTCCGCAGGTTCGGTGTTCCAGGGATAATGCACATCGATCAAGGCAGAAACCTTGATTCAATGTGTTTTGCAACGTTGTGTGAGAAACTTGGATCTCGGGAAGACCTGGACCACACCCCTGCAAACACAGAGTGACGGGCTTGTGGAAAGATTTAACCGCACTTTGGGACAACAGTCGGCAATTGTCACGGCTAAACGTCAGCGGGTCTGGGATTGCCATGTTCCCCTCGTGCTGATGGCATACAGGTCAGTTGTTCAAGAGTCCACTTCTTCCTCCCCGGCCCTTTTAATGCTGGGCTGAGAAATCCGTCTGCCCACTGAAATGATGATTGGTAGACCCCCGGATGTGCCAGCTGGTACGCCAAGAGACTACAAGACCGGCTGGAGTCATCCCCTGAATTCGCTAGGAACCGGCTGCGGAATTATGACGTGCACAAAAAAGGAAAACATTTCACAGCTGAAGAGTTGGTGTGTGTGTACAGCCCCCAACGGAAAAAGATGCCCAGTGACTGGATGGGCCCTTGCACAGTGTTTGAAAGACTCAGGGAAATTGTGTACTGGGTCCAACTCCCACCCCGTGGCAGAAAAGTTGTCCTCCACTGCAACCAGCAAGCACCGTATCGGGATAGGGGCACCTTTGCAGGACTAGGAGTGGAGTTATCGGGGAGATTGGACCTTAGCCCAGGGACTAAAGAGTCTTGTTGTTTGATCCTGGGGACCTCGTCCTGGCCTTCACAAGATGTCATACTTCCTGTGATTTCTTCCCCAGGCAGGGAAAAACACTGCTACTCCGACAATTGATACTTTTATTAGTAGATTGCACAGTTCAGTATATATTCCGTACAATTGACCACTAAATGGTAACACCCGAATAAGTTTTTCAACTTGTTTAAGACGGGGTCCACGTTAATCAATTCATGCTAAGAACCCGGAGACTGATGCAGCCTTTTTGTTGTCCCCCTCGAGGGACTTTCAACGGGGGAATAGTGTAACGACCTGCTGGGGTTGATGCTGTGTTTTTGAGTGGATGATATTTACAGTTCCCATGGTCGTGAATGTACCACCCCTTTAAGATGATTGTCCAAAGAGGAAGCTTTAAGTGGTTGCGGAAATGAGGGACGAGGATAGACGTGCTTGTGGGAGGAATGAAATACGTGTTGGCTTGAGCTGTGTTAGCTTAGGTTTCTCAATAAAAAAAATTAAAAAAAAAGAGCGTCAGACTTTGTGTGCACTTCTTCTTGGCGCTACAAAATATTTAATTAATTCATAAAAAAACATTTAAGAAAAACATTTTTTGGGCATTTTTTCCTTAAAATGGCTGGGGGACGTCTTTGCTCCTGTCAAAAAAAAATTCTGATTAAACCACTTTAAGTTTTTCTCATTGATTTTCAAGGAATATGTTTTTTTGCTTCCATTCAAAGTACTGTTTATTACTTTTTTCCTTGAACCAAAAATGTGTCTGGATTATTCTGGGTTAAGACAGTGAAGAAGTCATTGTAAAACTGTTTTTCCAGGTTGTGTATCATTCATTGAGACTGATGACAAAGCTGAGACAGACGGTGACACGGGTAAACATTTTAAACTTTTGTAATTGTTTTTTTTTTTCACAATATCTTGTAAATGTCCATCTGCATTCCAGGGAATTTAGTTGGACGTTATGAGGTGTTCTACACTCTGGAAATATTTTGTGAACCTGCAGCGCCTGTGAGCACCTTTACAGTGCAATGCACTGTTCAAGTAAGCTGAACAAACTGCTATCCTATATTTCCACCGCAAGTCCAAAGTTTTATTTTGCAATGTTATACACTCCCAGAGCTCAGTTGCCATAGAGATCCCAATCACTAACCCTGGGGGAGAACTGCTCATGCTGAGTGTAGACCTGGAAGGAGACGACTTGCATGGAGCTAACTGGGCTTCGGTTCCACCGCAGGAGACCATCGCCTACAAAGTCATGTTTTCTCCTGGAAAAATGGGGAAGAGCAGAGGCAGGTCAGAATTTTTTTTCATCTAAGATCCATCAGCAGATCACAATTACTCTTCCCCTTTGTCTCTGAAACGATGTTGTGGTGTTTCCTCACTGTCAAATTGAATGAGTTTTGTACAAAACATATTTTAAATAGAAAAAAACACACTGAAAAATACAGTACTAAAATAGCATTAGAGAGGAACACATTTATATCGACATCCATGGTTAGCTGACCGCTAACGTCGCATACTCAAGGAGCCAATGTATCGCTCATGCAGTCAACTCTCTCACAACACACACACTCAACACATTCACACGCACGCACACACCATACTTGCCAACCCTCCCGGATTTTCCGGGAGACTCACAAAATTCAGTGCCTCTCCCGAAAACCTCCCGGGACAAATTTTCTCCCGAAAATCTCCCGAAATTCAGGCGGAGCTGGAGGCCACGCCCCCTCCAGCTCCAACTCCAAGCGGACCCCGAGTGAAGTGTCGACAGCCTGTTTCCACGTCCGCTTTCCCACAATATAAACAGAGTGCCTGCCCAATGACGTTATAACAGTAGAATGATCGAGGGGGAGTTCTTGGTTTCCTATGTGGGTTTATTGTTAGGCAGTCTCATTAACATCCTCCCAGCGTGGCAACAACACACAACAACAGCAGTCACGTTTTCGTCTACCGTAATTAAACAGCAATGTTGTGACACTCTTAAACAGGACAATACTGCCATCTACTGTACATGCTTATGTGACAATAACATCTACGGCTTTTAGAGCAGTGGTTCTCAACCTGGGCTTCACGGTGGGAGAGGGGTTAGTGCGTCTGCCTCACAATACGAAGTTCCTGCAGTCCTGGGTTCAAATCCAGGCTCGGGATCTTTCTGTGTGGAGTTTGCATGTTCTCCCCGTGAATGCGTGGGTTCCCTCCGGGTACTCCGGCTTCCTCCCACTTCCAAAGACATGCACCTGGGGATAGGTTGATTGGCAACACTAAATTGGTGTGAATGTGAGTGTGAATGTTGTCTGTCTATCTGTGTTGGCCCTGCGATGAGGTGGCGACTTGTCCAGGGTGTACCCTGCCTTCCGCCCGATTGTAGCTGAGATAGGTTCCAGCACCCCCCGCGACCCCGAAAGGGAATAAGCGGTAGAAAATGGATGGATGGGGTTCTCAACCTTTTTTCAGATATGTACCCCCTGTGAAAATGTTTTTAATTCAAGTACCCCCTAAAATGCAAAGCATTTTTGGTTGAAAAAAAAAAAAGATGAAGTAAAATACATATGAGTTATGTCATAAGTTTCTGATTTATTAAATTGTATAACAGTGCAAAATATTGTTCATTCGTGGTGGTCTTTCTTGAACTATTTGGAAAAATATATATAAAAATAACTAAAAAGTTGTTGAAAGACAAACAAATGATTCAATTATAAATAAAGATTTCTACACATACTGCGATGAGGTGTCGTCTTGTCCAGGGTGTACACCGCCTTCCGCCCGATTGTAGCTGAGTTAGGCACCAGCGCCCCCCGCGTTCCCAAAGGGAATAAGCGGTAGGGAATGGATGGATGGATAGCTGTAAATATACTCATCCCCTCTTAACCACGCCCCCGACCCCCACCTCCCGAAATCGGAGGTCTCAAGTATGGCGCACACACACACACAAACACAAACACACTTTGTGATTGATTTGAACTCTTAATTGTTTAATTATTGTTTTACTCTTGAGTGCGTGATCTTTGTATCTCTGGATTGCAACAAATTTGCAAATTATAACTTGACAAGAGAATTCCTTTTAACAGGCATTATATTTATTCTATAGTCACTGCTTTGGTGTTTCTTCTTTTTCCAGCGTGGTGTTTCAGCCCGAGCAAGGTGCAGAGTTTTGGTATCAACTGGACTTGTTTAGCATTCCTTCGCCAGTCGTCACTCTACCACAGGCTTGCTGTGAGCTGGGCAAGTAGGTAGCAACACAAACACACACAACCACGCTGCATATTGCATGCAATTGTTCACCATGGTTGGCTGAATGCTGAGGTATTATGCACACTAGTGATCGGCATCTCTGATACCATAAACATCTTAAATTATAACCTACGATCCGATACATGTAAGACACCATTTGGCGATTGGATTAGACATGAATTTACTTACTGATCACGACGCATCATGATTCAAATGAACCCGGTCGACACTGATTCCACGTCGTCATTTCAAATTAGTTATGTTAGTTGTGGTTCCAGTGTATTTGACATCAACATGGCACATTTTGCAAATACAGTGACGTGAGTTACGTTGAGGCTTTTTCGCCACTTTGGCTTGGAGTAGACACACCAGTGGCTACATTATGGAGCTTAATAGTACTCATATCGTAAATATGGAATTGCTCGTGGAAGCACTCAAAAATGGAGAAAAAGAAGGTAAGCTGCTAGTATTCTAATTTGCTTCCTCCTCTACTGGTGTTTTATTTCTGGACATATACCTTAAATGGGTTGTACTTGTATAGCGCTTTTCTACCTTCAAGGTACACAAAGCGCTTTGACACTACTTCCACATTTACCCATTCACACACACATTCACACACTGATGGAGGGAGCTGCCATGCAAGGCGCCAACCAGCACCCATCAGGAGCAAGGGTGAAGTGTCTTGCTCAGGACACAACGGACGTGACGTAGTTGGTACTAGGTGGGGTTTGAACCAGGGACCCTCGGGTTGCGCACGGCCACTCTCCCATTGCGCCACGCCGTCCCTAAGGAAATACCTTGAGTTGAGTTGAATTGTGCTAGAGAAAATGCTGAAAGAACATAGATTGATCATTCATCTTCAAGAGGAATTCACATTTCCGGAAGCTTTACAAGGGTGGTAATATATACATAGTTTAAGAAAAATTAATAACAAGTACTAAAATGTCTTGAAATTCTGAATAAGATACAGGCAGACACTAAAGATAAAGAAACACAGGGTATGGTGTGTATGTTGATATTAATATATATGTATTTACCGTATTTCCTTGAATTGCCGCTGGGGCGTTAATTGATTTAAAACCTCTTCTCACTCCAGCGCTTACCAAAGGCATGCGTTAAAGGTAAGCATGCGCTAATTATTTTAAAACCTCTTCTCACTCCGGCATTTACCAAAGGCATGCAGTAAAAATTGGAGTGTGATGTAAGGATACCATCATGAAAAGCACATTTAATAAAAAAAAACGTTATTATGGTCTTACCTTTACTTATAAATGAAGTCCATGCCAGCTCCTTCTGATCAAAAGCATCGATAACTTGTTTATAGAAGTCTTCCTTATCTTTCTTCAGTTTTAAAAGTCTCTCTGTCTCGATGGAGATCTTCCTTTGTTACCTCCTGCTTTGATTGAAAGTCCAGTTTAGAAAAATGTTATCAGACCGCTGCTATCAGTTAGCTCGGCTCCTCACGTGCGGTCGACGACAGAATTACCTTCGGACAACTCCCCCTCCCGTTCTGCTCCGTGGGTGATCTCTTTATCCCACCGCTGCCACCATGAAGTGTTATTGTATAAATAATACACTGGGTATTTAGCACTGGAACATGCTTTATTTCAGCCCGGTTGTTTACATGGCAAACTCCACACAGAAAGATCCCGAGCCTGGATTTGAACCCAGGACTGCAGGAACTTCGTATTGTGAGGCAGACGCACTAACCCCTCTTCCACCGTGAATGTGAATGTTGTCTATCTGTGTTGGCCCTGCAATGAGGTGGCGACTTGTCCAGGGTGTACCCCGCCTTCCGCCCAATTGTAGCTGAGATAGGCACCAGCGCCCCCCGCGACCCCAAAAGGGTATAAGCGGTAGAAAATGGATGTTTACATAGCCAGCATAGGAGTAGTGGTGTTACATCCTTAAAGGTCCGTCGTGCACCCCCTGCTTCAAATCCGTTCCCAGCACATATCACGTCACTCGTTGTCACTTCTTCTGCAGCCGAGTAGTCGCAAGAAGGATCAATAGCGCCCTTTACCACCAGGAGGCGGGAGTCATTTAATGACTCATATTTGACACACGCAGCTACGGTATATTAATAAAACATTGCTGCTTACTGTTGTTTTTAGCATACCAGTATTCAATAGCTTGGACCTTAAATCCTACTGAATAGCTCTTAATCTTCTTCCCTTTACGCGATTTCAAATTACTGGTATTGAAATCAGCCTCCTCCATTTTGAAAAGGATGACAGGGGAAGTGTCACTCGTGACGTCACGAGTTTGACCCGGCGGTAATACTAAGCATGCCATCCATCCATCCATTTTCTACCGCTTATTCCGCGACTGGCGCCTATCTCAGCTACAATCCGTCACGCCAAATTTCTTCTCCCTACAAACCCCCCCCCCATTTACTTACGGCGTCATGATTAATACAGACATTTTGTTAACGCTATATTATAAAAAAATTTAAAAAACAATTTACAAACACAAGCTATGGGATGACATAAGAGGAACCGTGACCCCGGAAGTAAATGCGTCATCCCATAGCTTGTGTTTGTAAATTGTTTTTTAATTTTTTTATAATATAGCGTAAACAAAACGTCTGTATTTTTATAATATAGCGTTATATTTTCATAATATAGCATTAACAAAACGTCTGTATTAATCATGACCCTGGAAGTAAATGGGGGGGGGAAGGTTTTTATAAGAATTTTGGCGTGACAATGCGCTAATTATTTTTGTGAAGCGAGTTTGACCCGGCAGTAATTCAAGGCAGGCGCATACTATATGCCCGGCGACAATTCAAGGAAATACGGGTATATATATTTTAAGTTTTATATTTGGCTCATAATATTCAGCTTTGAAGTAATCATGGACCAGGGGAACAAAAACATGCAATCACATAATGAAAATATTTGTTTGACCTGCCTTTATCCACAGTGTGTATGCGGGGAAATGGGCTAAAGAACACAGTCCAAGAGGGGGCGACATATGGAGTCTGGCAATGGAAAAGGGGCATTCAAAGTACAATTTGTGATCTACCATTTACTCAAAACCTAATTGATGTTACGGTAAATGACTGCCAGATTCAGTTTCAGGAACAAAAAACAAAATAATTTGATGAAAAACATTTTGGTCATCTGGACACATTAGGTTCTTTCAGTCTTTTTAAAAAATCTTAATAGTTGGTTTAGAGCAGAAAATTAAATTTCTTCATCATAAATAAATAAATGATAAATGGGTTGTACTTGTATAGCGTTTTTCTACCTTCAAGGTACTCAAAGCGCTTTGACACTACTTCCACATTTACCCATTCACACACACATTCACACACTGATGGAGGGAGCTGCCATGCAAGGCGCCAACCAGCACCCATCAGGAGCAAGGGTGAAGTGTCTTGCTCAGGACACAACGGACGTGACGAAGTTGGTACTAGGTGGGATTTGAACCAGGGACCCTCGGGTTGCGCACGGCCACTTATAAGTACTTGTACATTCCGATGTACTGTATGCTGCCTCGAGCTTTGCTTTGCTATTATTTGCTTTATAACATCTCTCAGCATTCACATGCATTTTTAAGGGAATTGTAGCTTCTAGGTCAGGGGTAGGGAACCTATGGCTCGGGAGCCAGATGTGGTTCTTTTGATGACTGTTCCTGGCTCTTATATAAATCTTAGCTGACATTGCTTAACATGATAAGTAATGAATAATTCCGCTGGTAATCACAGTGTTAAAAAATAACGATCAAAATATAAAACATTCTCATCCATCTGTTTTCCACCGCACTTGTTCAAGAAGTCGCATTAATGGTAAGAAGAATTTTATTTCTCATCGGTGAGCTTCCGAATAACAATGTTATTAAAAAGAATAACAGACTTATGATGTGAAGATCTGTCACTTCATTTCTATTTGTGCTTCTTTGTTTTGTATTTACTTCCCATCAGTGCTCTTATTTTGTTTCCATTTCCTGCTTGTCCCACTGGGCGCTGTTTTTCTTCCCTCACCTGCTGTTGATTGGCAGCTGGTCCACACCTGCTACCAATCAACATGCTTCTATTCATGCTTGTCTCACGCGCTCTTCAGGGTTCGATTGTCTATTGTTTAGAACTGTACATGCAAGACTGCTTCATTCTCCTCTGTCGATGATATTAAAAGCATCTTACCTGCTCCTCGCTCTCCTGGTTCCTGCTCCTTGGGGTCGTCACTACTGCTGCCGTGCGAGTTTCTGACCTATTATAATAAGCGGTAGAAAATGGATGGATGGATAGTCTATAAATGTTGGTTTTACTTAAAAATGCAGACATTTCCTTAAAAATATTATATGGCTCTCACGGAAATACATTTTAAAATATTTGGCTTAAATGGCTCTCTCAGCCAAAAAGGTTCCCGACCCCTGTTCTAGGTGTATATAAAAAGTGATTGTTGTGTGCCTCAGATGGACCCAACAGTACATCCCCGTGGTCAACCCAACAGCAGACAAGGTGGAGCTGATTGTAGACAACAGTAACCCCAGGAACTATACTCTGGAAATGTCCTCAGGAAATACTGTAAGCATGTTTTTTTTTCTCATCCTGATCTAAACCCTGTGTTTACTTGTCAATGGTCTATGGTTGGTGTTTAATCATCTTGCAAATGCTGAGATAGTCAAGCACTAAAAAAAAAAAAAGAGTCATGCACACAAATGCTGAATGCTTTTCAGTTTCTCCATGGATTCCAATTCAGTCTGTCCACACAGCAAAAACTGAAATCAAAACAAGATTTATTATCTTAACTGTTATTGATTTGTGTCCAAATTTGAAAAAAAATATCTGACGCTATTCGATTCCTTTTTTTTTTTCTTTAAGCTGCAATGACACATATGGTCTCTTCCTGTATGTGACCTTAACAGATTGTAATAACTTATCCACATCAAATTCTAAACCTATAAGCCTACAGAAATATTTAATGTGTTATAAGAGTTGTCAAATAAATGCACCCTTGGGTCCTAGTCAGAATCATCTCTGACAATTGATCCAACACAGATGTCCATACTTTGAAGAATAAAAACATGAAGAGAATTATATTTATATAATGCTTTTTTTTTTCGAGACTCAAAACGCTCTACAGAGTGAAACCCAAATATACATCTTTAAAGGCCTACTGAAATGAGATTTTCTTATTCAAACGGGGATAGCAGGTCCATTCTATGTGTCATACTTGATCATTTCGCAATATTGCCATATTTTTGCTGAAAGGATTTAGTAGAGAACATCGACGATAAAGTTCGCAACTTTTGGTTGCTAATAAGTGTGTTGAATGACTAAAGCTCTACATAAAACAAGAACGAGAAAGAATTCCACTTTCAAAGGTTAAACAATTAGTTTCCTCAGTTCCCAAACGTTTATTGAGGGTTGTTATAAAGAAAAGGTGATGTAACACAGTGGTGAACATGCCCTTTCCCAACTACTTTGGCACATGTTGCAGCCATGAAATTCTAATTTAAATATTATTTGCAAAATAAAACAAAGTTTATGAGTTTGAACATCAAATATCTTGTCTTTGTAGTGCATTCAATTGAATATGGGTTGAAAAGGATGTGCAAATCATTGTATTCCGTTTATATTTACATCTAACACAATTTCCCAACTCATATGGAGACGGGGTTTGTACATTAGTTCGTCTCTCGTGCCTGTGCAGGTTCACATGGGTAGATAGTAGGGCTGCGAATCTTTGGGTGTCCCACGATACGATTCAAAATCGATTTTTTTTTTCAATTCAACACCATTCTCGTTTCAAAAATGATTTTTTCCCGATTTAAAAGGATTCTGTATTCATTCAAGACATAGGATTTCAGCAGGATCTACCCCAGTCTGCTGACATGCAAGCAGAGTAGTAGATTTTTGTAAAAAGCTTTTATAATTGTAAAGGACAATGTTTTATCAACTGATGGCAATAATGTTAATTTGTTTTAACTATTAAACAAACCAAAAATATGACTTATTTTATCTTTGTGAAAACATTGGACACAGTGTGTTGTCAAGCTTATGAGATGCGATGCAAGTGTAAGCCACTGTGACACTTTTGTTCTTTTTATTTTTATAAATGTCTAATGATAACGTCAATGAGGGATTTTTAATCACTGCTATGCTGAAATTCTAACTAATATTGATACTGTTGTTGATAATATTAATTTTTGTTTCAATACTTTTGGTTTGTTCTGTGTCATGTTTGTGTCTCCTCTCAATTGCTCTGTTTATTGCAGTTCTGAGTGTTACTGGGTCAGGTTTGGTTTTGGAATTGGATTGCATTGTTATGGTATTGCTGTGTATTGTTTTGTTGTATTGATAAAAAAAAAAAGATAAAATAAAATAAAAAAATCTATTTTTTTAAAATGAGAATCGATTCTGAATCGCACAACGGTGAATCGCTATTCAAATTTGAATCGATTTTTTCCCACACCCCTAGTAAATAGGGTGTCAAAATCTTCAGAAGGAAATCTGGAATGACTAGTCTTCAAATGTCTGCCCGTGCCAACATCCTATTTATGACTTCCCTCCTTGTCCAGGCTACCTGTGATCTTATCTCCATCGCTCTTGCCTTCCACCGCTCTTCCGCTGAGTTGATTTTCTCCTCGATTGTGGATCTCCTCTACTTTGCAATGTGTTTTTTACTCATTCAGAATGATTCTTTTTTATTTCAAGAGTATGCTGAGCGTAAAAAAACACACTTTGGACAACCCTGATCCAACACAAGGTGTATTTGTACCCGAGCTCAAATGTAAAATCAGTATGCCTAAACCCAACCTTTAGCAACCTTTCAACAAGAAGAGTCTGGTGGCCTTCTATCAACGTTTACTGACTATGACGACCTCAATGACTGAGAATACACACAGACATACTTAACCCTAACTCAGTGCTTCTTAACCTTGTTGGAGGTACCGAACCCCACCCGTTTCATATGAGCATTCACCAAACCGTTCTTTAGTGAAAAATACAATTGAAATGTTTTTTTCAAATTTAAGACAGTCACCGTATTTTTCAGACTATAAGTCGAGGTTTTTTTCCATAGTTTGGCCGGAGCGACTTATAGTCCGAAAAATACGGTATATGTTTTTGGTGACACTTTAGTATGGGGAACATATTCTAAGTAACAAAGACTTAATTTTGAGTTTTTTGGACACCAGGGGAACATTCTAAGTAGGGCTGCAACTATCAACTAATTTGATAATTAATTAATCTGTCGATTATTACTTCGATTAACCGATTAATAATCGGATAAAAGAGACAAACTACATTTCTATCCTTTCCAGTATTTTATTGAAACACAGCATACTGGCACCATACTTATTTTGATTATTGTTTCTCAGCTTTTTGTAAATGTTGCCGTTTGTAAATAAAGGTTTATTTAAAAAAATATATATATATATTTTTTTTTAAATAAATTAAAAAAGTAGCCTCTGCGCATGCGCATAGCATAGATCCAACAAATCGATGACTAAATTAATCGCCAACTATTTTTATAATCAATTTTAATTGATTTAATCGATTAGTTGTTGCAGCCCTAATTCTAAGTAACAAAGACTCAATTTAGAGTTATTTGGTTAGGGTTAGTGTTAGAGGGTTAGGGCCAGGGTTAGAGAGTTAAGGTTATAATAAGGCATTAATACGTACTTAATAATGAATAGTTAAGAGCCAATATGTTACTAATTTGCACATTAATAAGCAACTAATTAATGGTGAATATGTTCCCCATACCAAAGTGTTACCATGTTTTTTTTACTGGTGCACAAAATGAACCGTGCATGAACATCACTTTGTTGAAACAACAAACCCAACACAGTGCATAAACTCACAACAAATTATTTCTGCTGTTGCCGTATCCGTAATACGCCGATAGGGAGAAGTTTTCATTTACACGATGAGTCACCGAACCCCTAGGGTTCGATCGAACCTAGGTTAAGAACCACTGCCCTAACGCCTAACCCCCACACTTAATTTTAAAATTCATGTTTATAATTCTAATTCCTAAACCAAATAATCCTCACTATTTATGTTCATCATAGCAGGATTTCAATATTTATTTTTAAAGTTATTTCACTCATAATGACTGAGGTGTAGTACAGTAAGTTTCACAAATCGTATCAGTGCATTATTTTGCTGCTTTTTTGGAATCTTATTGTCTGTATGACAACTTCATGTGTGTAATTTTGTGTTTGTTTCAGTTTATTGTGGAGCCCCACTCTTCCACTCAGCTGGAAGTCCGCTTCACTCCATCATCCATAGGAGAGGGTGACCATGTAGCCCAGATAACTTTCACATGCCCTCAGGTGTTCACAAAGACACACAACGCATATTCATTGCTTACTGTTTTAATGACATTGTGTGGTTTTGAACATTATTTAATTTTGTGTTCATTCGCATGAATGTTGGCTGTATTTAAAGGCTTTCCCCTCCGATTGTGTGTATTTCTGTACGCCATAATGTCTCTGGTTTTACTGTAGATGCAGCAATGGTGCGTGTTGTTGTTTGGCCGGGGTCTCACGCCAAGCCGGGAAGAACCTCTGAGCTTCTCTTGCCCAGTTGGTTCCAGCGAGTCCATTACTGTTCCCTTCAAAAACCCCACTGAGCTCTCAGCTACACTCAGGATCACACTCACAGGTTACTTGGTGCTCCTGATGTGGATCAATTGGTTTTCTGTAATCCATTTAGAGCCACGATATAATAACAAATATATGTATACAGTGGAATCCATTTAAGTCAGTCTTGCTTATGTTGACAACCTGTCTACGTCAATCATCCATCCATCCATTTTCCTACTTCTCGTCCCTTTCCGGGTCGCGGGTGGTGCTGGAGCCCACAGTGAAGAAAATACGTATTTGAAGACCCTGCTATTTTGCAAGTTCTCCCACTTAGAAATCATGGAGGGGTCTGAACTTTTCACTGTAGGTGTATGTCCACTATAGCAGTGGTCCCCAACCACCGGGCCGCGTCCTGTCCCCTTAGCAGAAAAACAGCCCCAAAGCATGATGATTCCACCCCCATGCTTCATGGTAGGTATGGTGTTCTTGGGATATAAAAAATGATTCTGCGGCCCGGTACCAATCGGACCACGGCCCGGTACCGGGCCGCAGAAGAATTTTTTATAAAAAAAAAAAAACATTTTTTTTTTTTTTATTAAATCAACATAAAAAACACAATATACACTTACAAATAGTGCACCAACCACAAAAAACTCCCTTTTTCATGACAAAAACGTCCCTTTTTCATGACTAATTATTAAGCGTTGACCGGTCCGCGGATACAAAAAGCTTGGGGACCACTGCACTATATGACAGATAACCTGAAAAGAAAAGTCCAGTCATCACAATCTATGATTTTTTTAAACAATTTATTCGTGTGATACAGCTGAAAATAAGTATTTGAACACTCAATCAATTAATCAATCAATGTTTATTTATAAAGCCCTAAATCACAAGTGTCTGCACAAACCACAACGACATCCTCGGTAGAGCCCACATAAGGGCAAGGAAAAACTCACCCCAGTGGGACATCGACAATGATGACTATGAGAAACCTTGGAGAGGACCCGCATATGTGGGCAACCCCCCCAACCATAACAGGACATTTAACAAGGCCAAAAGGCGCTATTGCGTGACCCGGCGGGAGATACTTGCGGTATTCGCTGCTGTCCGTCACTTTAAAGATTACCTCGGCGGACTTCATTTCACAGTCAGAACCGACCACACCCCCTTGCATTTGCTTATGTCCTTCAAAGAGCCAGAAGACCAGCTGGCACGCTGGATTAAAGAGCTACAGCCGTACGACTTCACCGTGGCCCATAGGCTAGGAGCACAACATGCCAATGCTGACGCAGTCTCTCGCCAGCCCTGCTACGTAAATTACTGCCAATATTGTGATAAAAGGACACACTGGAGGGACTCCAGCCAAAGATGTTTTGTGCGGTGGTGGCTGCAAGGGAGCCACCCATCACTGCAGGGGGAGCTTGGAAAAGAGGACAGTGACAACAGGCTCATGCCCACATGAGGGGCGGCATAGCTCAGTTGGTAGAGTGGCCGTGTCAGCAACTTGAGGGTTGCAGGTTCGATTCCCGCTTGTCCCATCCTAGTTACTGCCGTTGTGTCCTTGGGCAAGGCACTTTACCCACCTGCTCCCAGTGCCACCCACACTGGTTTAAATGTAACTTAGATATTGGGTGTCACTATGTAAAGCGCTTTGAGTCACTAGAGAAAAGCGCTATATAAATATAGTTCACTTCACTTCACTTCACATGGGTGGCTGGGCAGCGGCGACCACTTTGGCAGGAGTTAGCCATGCTCTCACGCGCTACAAAGGGCCTACAATTTTGTCTTTGGTGTCTTTGGACAGCTCTTTGCTCTTAGCCATGCTGAATGTTTGGGTCTTACTGATATTATGGGGTGGGCAGGTGTCTTTATGTAGCTAATGACCGAACACAGGTGCGTCTGATTCAGGATAATACAGTGGAGTGGAAGAGGACTTTTAAAGGCGGACTAACAGGTCTTTGAGGGTCAGAATTTTAGCTGATAGACAGGTGTTCAAACACTTATTTACAGCTGTATCACACGAATAAATTGCTAAAAAAATCATGGATTTAGATTTCTGGATTTTTCTTTTTAGGTTAGCTCTCATACAATGGACATGCACCTACCGTGGAAACTTCCGACCCCTCCATGATTTTTAAGTGGGAGAACTTGCAAAATAGCAGGGTGTTCAAATACTTATTTTTTTGACTGTATCTCAGTCAATCAATTAAGTTTTAATGACTAAAAAGTGCCCCACAGCATCCAGAGCATTAAGGAACTCCGGGCGGATCACGTCCACCCCCGGGGCCTTGCCACCGAGGAGCTTTTTAACTACCTCAGCGACCTCAGCCCCAGAAATAGGAGAGTCCACCACAGATTCCCCAGGCACTGCTTCCTCATAGGAAGACATGTTGGTGGGATTGAGGAGGTCTTCGAAGTATTCCTTCCACCTATCCACAACATCCGCAGTTGAGGTCAGCAGAACACCATCCGCACCATACACGGTGTTGATAGTGCACTGCTTCCCCTTCCTGAGGCGGCGGACGGTGGTACAGAATCGAAGCGATTCTGGACCACCGCTTCGGTGCGGCGTCTTCAGTAATGCGGACGTTGTACCGATCCGTTGTGGTGAAGAAGGAGCTGAGCCGGAAGGCAAAGCTCTCAATTTACCGGTCGATCTACGTTCCCATCCTCACCTATGGTCATGAGCTTTGGGTCATGACCGAAAGGATAAGATCACGGGTACAAGCGACCGAAATGAGTTTCCTCCGCCGTGTGGCGGGGCTCTCGCTTAGAGATAGGGTGAGAAGCTCTGCCATCTGGGAGGAACTCAAAGTAAAGCCGCTGCTCCTCCACATCGAGAGGAACCAGATGAGGTGGTTCGGGCATCTGGTCAGGATGCCACCCGAACGCCTCCCTAGGGAGGTGTTTAGGGCACGTCCAACCGGTAGGAGGCCACGGGGAAGACCCAGGACACGTTGGGAAGACTATGTCTCCCGGCTGGCCTGGGAACGCCTCGGGATCCCCCGGGAAGAGCTAGACGAAGTGGCTGGGGAGAGGGAAGTCTGGGTTTCCCTGCTTAGGCTGTTGCCCCCGTGACCCGACCTCGGATAAGCGGAAGATGATGGATGGATGGATGGACTAAAAAGTGCCTACTTAAGTCAATTTTGTCAGACATGGTCAACTGGCTTAAAATGTGAGACCCAAAGGAGTCAATTCCATGAAAAGTGGTTTGTTTATGTCAACATGTGTTGTTGTAGTATTACCTTAATTATTGCTCAGCAGCGTCAAACAACAACCTACACATAGTGACTTCCTGTTCAGTGCAAAGTAGGCTTCACAATAAAGCATCAAATTCATTTATATATATTGTTAACCCCCAGAAGAAAGACGTTCTTATGTTTGTAAACTTAGTCATTGTCTTCAATACAAACAACAGAATTCCTGCAGCAGATAAGATTATAGCATATCTTATAACAAGAAATTTACATGAAATTACAACAGGGTGTTTGCAGCTTTTTGCTGCTCGGGCCCAAAATATGCTCAAATAGAGGAAAAGTTTAAAAAAATGTTTAATATTACCCATGTTCCTTATGTCTCGTCAGCCAGTCTGCGAGGCATCAACTTAAACGGATTCCATTGTATAAATGTAGATTCATAAAAAAATGTTGGTTGTTCTTACAAACACACCTTGTAATCACTTGTTGATATATTTTTGTGTGAAATAGAAAAGGATCCCAGTGTGATGTCTGACTGCCCTCAGGTGACTTCTGACAAGGGGGCATTCTCTCTGTCTTTGGACCATGCTGAAGGTAAAGTCTGTGCTTCAAATCAAAATGATGGGTTTTATAGCACAGACCAGGCGGAACACATGGAAGACTTTTGTGATGTTTTTTGCAGGAGTGACTTGACAGTTAACATCTAAATGTCCTCCAATAAGCACATGAGGTTAATATTTTCTTGTATTTTAGTGAAGTCATTTACAGAAGTAAAAAAAATATATATTAACAAGTGTCAAATAGTTTTAGTTGCATATAACTTAGACAGAAACTATACAGAAACCCCTCCATCCATCCATTTTCTACCGCTTATTCCCTTTCGGGGTCGCGGGGGGCGCTGGCGCCTATCTCAGCTACAATCGGGCGGAAGGCGGGGTACACCCTGGACAAGTCGCCACCTCATCACAGGGCCAACACAGATAGACAGACAACATTCACACTCACATTCACACACTAGGGCCAATTTAGTGTTGCCAATCAACCTATCCCCAGGTGCATGTCTTTGGAAGTGGGAGGAAGCCGGAGTACCCGGAGGGAACCCACGCATTCACGGGGAGAACATGCAAACTCCACACAGAAAGATCCCAAGCCTGGATTTGAACCCAGGACTGCAGGAACTTCTTATTGTGAGGCAGACGCACTAACCCCTCTGCCACCGTGAAGCCCCTATACAGAAACATAATTCAATTTATCGCGTCATCAGTGGCGTGTCCAGACTTTTTTAAAGGGATGCCACAGGGTTGGCACCTTGTTCTGCAGGGGTGGCACCCATAAAACAATCAGTCTACCCCAGGGGCAGCTGTAGCTACTATAGTAGTTTACCACGGTTAACACCAACAAATATGAGGGGGATCTTCTTGGAAGACAATTGCTGACATTAAACAATATTGCAAAGCATTGAGATGTTGCAGTACGTCAGACCACGCAAAATACACATACATATGTCAAATTTACTTTTTAATAACACAAATCTCCCGTCCAAAGGCAAAACCTAGTAACTCACTTCTAGCTGATTTTGAGAAAACAAAAGGAAAACCAATCTATCTTGATGCTGTCTTACAAAGATCTACAAAGTCATCAAACGTATAGATGTTTTCTTGAGCTTTCATTTTTCTTGCCAATTGAGCCATGGATTGAATCTGCTCTCATGAACGTGTGCCTTTTCTCCGGATATTTTATCACAATCTCGGGTGGGCCCCATTCTGCGTTTGCACATTGGGCGTCCAGTTTTTATTTTGACCTCCACAGTTATCTGCCCAAAAGAGTATGCAAGGGGAAGAATCAAGAACAATACATTTAATGAAGGTGCTTGCAACGTCCTGGGCCAATCTTCCAAATATCCCCTCGGGCCATAATATCACAAAATCAGGTTGACCGCCGGCCCCCATTCGTGCAAATGTCTCATTAAAGACAAAAAGGCGACTGACAAAGAAGCTCTGATTGGTCCCTTGAGATACTAGGTTTTTCTGTTGTATCTACGCGGTTATGTGGTCGTTGCTAGGTCCTGCCATGCGCGTAACAGCTTACTTACGGAACAAATTACAATATCGCATACACTAATGTAAAGCATATCACTCCAAAATTATTATCAGCTCAGTTTTGACCAAAATTGAGTTACTGGGTTTTGCCTTTGGACGGGAGAAATATACTTTAGATCAGGGGTTTCAATTGCGGCCTGAAAGACGTTATTTTGCGGCCTCCACCTTAATATGAAAGTTTACTGTTAGTGCGGCCCCCGAGTTTTGTATGAATGGTGCTTGACAGCGTTGTGTAGGGAGCTGAAGGAATCTACCAATCACATAGATTGGTAGATCTACCGTCACTTGCGTGATGCAAGCAGAGAATCTCTCCCCCCCTGTTCCCCTCCTACTACCGTATTCTCCAAACAGAGAACATTTTTGTTATTTGGGTCCAGAATGGCTCTTTCAACATTCTGGGTTGCCTACCCCTGCGTTAGTGGAAAAGCGGCAAATGAGTGAACGCGACAGAGACGTTGCCATGGAGACGAGGGTTTTCTAACGTGCCTGGCAGACACCTGTCCGTCAGTAACAACAGTCCCCTATAACCTGGAACAATTCAAATCATCGTTATTTGTTTTTTTTATTTAATTTGCATTGCCTCACAATTCTTGATCCTCATTTTGTTCAATTATATTTTGATTTTATTTTGTGTTGAAAATAAAAATATAGACATTTAAACATATATTTTTTAAGAAATCTTTTTTTGCGGCCCAGCCTCACCCAGACTCTGCATCCAGTGGCCCCCAGGTAAAGTGAGTTTGAGACCCCTGCTTTAGATTGAAGCAAAGAACATATATTCATTACAATTATTGAAACAGTGACATTCATTGATGGTCTTATGAGCAATAGCATTTATTTTAGCACCTATTTCCATTCAGTGATAGTTTCCGAGCTTTTTTTCTTTGAATTAATTGAATAATTATTGTATGAACGGTTAAATTGTAATATATGACAGCCTATTAAAACGTTACAATCGTTAAATGCACTTTTAGATAATCTTTATGTCAAAAAAAAAAACTTTTGGAAATAAGCCAGCATACCTGACACACTGCCATTTTGGGAAAGTCCATCCATCCATTTCTACCGCTTATTCCCTTTGGTGTCGCGGGGGGCGCTGGTGTCTATCTCAGCTACAATCGGGTGGAAGGCGGTGTACGCCCTGGACAAATCGCCCCCTCATCGCAGGGCCAACACAGATAGACAGACAGCATTCACACTCACATTCTCTGGGATATACGTCACTTCTACCTTTTAAGAGAAGGTTATCTCTGATCTTTTAGTAAACATTACCTTCATAAGGAAATTAAGAAATTGGTCTAACATAGAAATAAAAAAATATCTTAGTCAAAATTAAGTGTTGTTGATTTTGATTTATTAGTTATTTTATCTTTCTTTGATTTTAGTTTTTGCTATGTTTGCAGATTTACAGATCAGCAACGGGGGCAGTCTGAATGTGCCGGTGGTGTTTGCGCCCAAGTCTATGGACCCACAACAGGCTTGGCTATGCATCACCATGAAGCCACTTGACATTATTACTAGCATTAAAAGGTGTGTTGTTGTTTTTTATTCATTTCTAAAAGCAAAATAGATAATCCTAACTTGAGTGTTGATGTCAAAGAATGGAATTGAGGGCAGGCTGGATATGTTTATGTTGACCAACTCTTCAAATCCTGGTGCTCCATGTACATTGTTTTTCCCCCCTAAATTTAAAACACTTTCTTATGGTCTATATAACATGTAATGTTTGTTAAAAACTTTCCATAGATTTTGTTTTACAGACCATCTTCAAGCCGCTTTCTGGCTATTTCTTCAAAATGTGCAGTTTGGTGGGCGGTCTTATTTACAGTGGGGCAAAAAAGTATTTAGTCAGCCACCGATTGTGCAAGTTCTCCCACTTAAAATGATGACAGAGGTCTGTAATTTTCATCATAGGTACACTTCAACTGTGAGAGACAGAATGTGAAAAGAAAATCCAGGAATTCACATTGTAGGAATTTTAAAGAATTTATTTGTAAATTATGGTGGACAATAAGTATTTGGTCAACCATTCAAAGCTCTCACTGATGGAAGGAGGTTTTGGCTCAAAATCTCACGATACATGGCCCCATTCATTCTTTCCTTAACACGGATCAATCGTCCTGTCCCCTTAGCAGAAAAACAGCCCCAAAGCATGATGATTCCACCCCCATGCTTCACAGTAGGTATGGTGTTCTTCGGATGGAACTCAGTATTCTTCTTCCTCCAAACACGACAAGTTGAGTTTATACCAAAAAGTTCTATTTTGGTTTCATCTGACAACATGACATTCTCCCAATCCTCTGCTGTATCATCCATGTATCCATTTTGGTATAAACTCAACTCGTCGTGTTTGGAGGAAAAAGAATACTGAGTTGCATCCCGAGTACCCCATACCTACTGTGAAGCATGGGGGTGGAAACATCATGCTTTGGGGCTGTTTTTCTGCTAAGGGGACAGGGTGATTGATCCGTGTTAAGGAAAGAATGAATGGGGCCATGTATCGTGAGATTTTGAGCCAAAACTTCCTTCCATCAGTGAGAGCTTTGAATGGTTGACCAAATACTTATTTTCCACCATAATTTACAAATAAATTCTTTAAAATTCCTACAATGTGAACTCCTGGATTTTTTTTTTGTCAAATTCTGTCTCTCACAGTTGAAGTGTACCTATGATGAAAATTACAGACCTCTGTCATCATTTTAAGTGGGAGAACTTGCACAATCGGTGGCTGACTAAATACTTTTTTGCCCCACTGTATGTGCCGAAGCTCTCCTCCAGGCAACACCCCCTTCGACATGTGTCTTCACCCAGTCAGCCATGTAGTAGTTTTTCATATCGAGTCGACTGACTGATATAATAAGTCAGAACAATACGCTAATTTATATTCGAAATGGTAACCGTGGAGGATTTTAGCATGTGCATGTACGAGCCAGTCTGCCTCATAACAAGAATACAGAGAAAAAAAGGAACTCGCCGACTACATTGTTAGACTACAACTAAAAGAAAACTGGCGGACTCGTGCAAAGCCCTTTGGGTAAACCTCTACCATGTATGGAGATATCCGCTGACGTAAATTAGCCAAAATATGTCAGTAAAATCTCAAATTCCCAACGGCTTATTTGGAACAGGCTTGGAAGGCTAACCTTACTCTCGCCAGACCCTCGTAGTTCGCTGAGTTCAGCACAAGGGTCTGGGCTGAAAGGCATTGCAAACTCCTTCCAGATAGCAAAAAATAATAAAATAATGAACCAATCAGGATCGCCGGGCAGGGTTTCATAGATGTGACGTAGCGCCGAAGGGACTGTTTGTTTCAAACAAAGGCAGCACGGAGCGAGGAGTCGTGTGCTGACATTGATTCTGCTATTGCAGCTGTTTTGCGACATCGATCGAATATTAATTATGGTCGGAAGGATGTTTTGGCTCTTCTTCCGACCGGGTTTGGATTTCCCAGTGTCGCTCATATAGCGTCACGGGTTGATTTTGATGTGAGTGGTTGAAGTAGCACGTCATTCGAGATAACAGACCAGTGGTTTCTCCAATCACATACAACGATTTTTTGCAAGGCTCCGCCTTCTGAAATACGTCTACTATTGAGAACACCCAGATTCTTGTGTGGAGCTCAGCGAACGACATTATTGGAACGCAATATTGTTTTATAAATATTTTCGCCATGCCTCTATTGTTTGATTTAAAGTTTTCAGGATTTATGCAGATCCCAAATACCCCAACACAGATACCACCAGTTAAGAAAAGTTGGTTTTGCAAAATAGGACCCCTTTAAGTCAATGTTGACACACATGGTTGACCGCTTTAGTCGAAAATGTGGCACCCAAAGTGGTCATTTCTATAACTAATGGGTTTGTTTATGTCGACATGTGTGGTAACCTTGTATACTTCATAATTATCATTTGCGTGACTGTGCAAAGCAGATTTGCGGTAATGTAAAAAGCAATAAAAACCAGTGAATAAGGGTGACACAGGAGAGGAACTACCTTCAAAGCTTCGGATGCTGTGACAAAGGAGTACACATCTCAGTGTCAAGCCAGATAATGTGGGTTTATGTTTGATCATGTTATGTTTTTGGACTCTTGTTTTCCGTTTTGCACTTCCTGGTTTTGTTTGTTTCCATAGTTACTCATTAGTTTCCACTTGGTCTCCAAGTCACACCCCTGTCCTCAGCCTCACACCTGCTAGTAATCATCATCACAGTCATTATTTATACCATTCTGTTTCTGTCCTCGTCCTGGGAACTTTGCATACTGCTTGCTAAGCTGCTTACTTACTATGACCACGCACCTACCTTGCCTTGCCACGCTGAATATTGATTTGACCACGCCACGTAAGATCTTGTTTATATTTATACCTCTGTGCAAGTCTTTGGTTTGTTCTGTACCATTGATAGTATATTTTGTTTTATTTGTATATAGTCATGCCATTGTGCTGTTTTGTTTGAAATTTAGTATACATTTTTATCCACCACTGAGCGCGCCCTTTGTTTTGCCTTTTTGTATTCAGTTCGTAAATAAATTAATCATGTTCTCACATTCACGCCTGGCTCATTCCAAATTCCCTCTGCATCGAAGAAGCAAAACTAATCCAAGTCAAAGTCCTGACACTCAGCCGTTCTTTAAAGGCCTACTGAAATGAGATTTTCTTATTTAAACGTGGATAGCAGGTCCATTCTTTGTGTCATACTTGATCATTTCGCAATACTGCCATGTTTTTGCTGAAAGGATTTAGTAGAGAACATCGACGATAAAGTTCGCAACTTTTGGTCGCTATTAAAAAAGCCTTGCCCGTACCGGAAGTAGCAGACGATGTGCGCGTGACGTCACCGGTGTGAGGGTTCCTCACATCCTCACATTGTTTATAATGTGAGCCTCCAGCAGCAAGAGCTATTCGGACCGAGAAAGGGACGATTTCCCCATTAATTTGAGCGAGGATGAAAGATTTGTGGATGAGGAAAGTTAGACTGAAACACAAAAAAAAGAAAGAAAAAGCGGCGGCAGTGTGAGCGTTTCAGATGTGATTAGACACATTTACTAGGATGATAGGTTGATTGGCAACACTAAATTGGCCCTAGTGTGTGAATGTGAGTGTGAATGTTGTCTGTCTATCTGTGTTGGCCCTGCGATGAGGTGGCGACTTGTCCAGGGTGTACCCCGCCTTCCGCCCGATTGTAGCTGAGATAGGCGCCAGCGCCCCCGCGACCCCGAAAGGGAATAAGCGGTAGAAAATGGATGGATGGATGGATTCTGGAAGATCCCTTATCTGCTTAATGTTTCAATAGTGTTTTAGTGAGATTGTAAAGTCATACCTCAAAGTCGGATGGCTGCGGTGAACGCCAATGTCTTTCAAAGAAGCCAAGCTCACCGCTGCCTTTTTTGACAGCTGCTGCAGGGGGACGCATAATCCACTGATGTCTCCGGTAAGAGTCGACTTAACATCACAATTTTCCCATCCAAAAACTTGCTGGTTGACGTAGACAAACATGTTTGCTTGACCGCTCCGTGTTAAAGCTTCACAACAAACAAAGAAACAGAGGCTGTGTCTCGGTTGCTAAAGGCAGCTGCAATCCACCGCTTTCAACCAATAGCATTCTACTTTGACGTCTCCATTATTAATTGAACAAATTGCAAAAGATTCAGCAACATAGATGTCCAAAATACTGTGTAATTATGCGATGAAAAGAGACGACTTTTAGCCGCAAGTGGTGCTGGGCTAATATGTCCCCTCCATCCCGAGACGTCACAAACACATGTCATCATTCCGCGACGTTTTCAACAAGAAACTCCGCGGGAAATTTAAAATTGCAATTTAGTAAACTAAAAAGGCCGTATTGGCATGTGTTGCAATGTTAATATTTCATCATTGATATATAAACTATCAGACTGCGTGGTCGGTAGTAGTGGGTTTCAGTAGGCCTTAAATCCTCCTTTCTATGACTAACAAAACACACCATGTAGGTTTGAAATTGCGGAAAACCATGTCAAAAATACTTTATTGTCACCAATTCTCTGTTTGTCTTTCGGTTATGCCAACAAGCGCTTATGTCGACATAATTCAGCCATGCTGAGAAATGGTCAATTTAACTTAGTGTCCTCCATATACATATTTAACAGGCCACTTCAGAATCTGTCGACCATCTGTTGGATCTACCCTCTCTGCGGGTTTCCAGTCAAAGAGGCGGAGGACAGCTCAGCGCTCTGCGTGCTCCGGTGTGAAGTGGGCTGCCAGACGGAAAAGAAGCTTGATGTGCTGCTCACTGGATGTGAGTGCTTTCATCTTTTTGTCTAATTGGAGTTGGGGTGTCAAGCAATATACTAGGCATGGGCAAACTACGGCTCACAGGCCATACAATGTCCACTTATGTCTCAAGCCATTTGCACATTTAAACGGTTTCTGGAACAAAAGGTTCTGTGCTTTCTAGTGATGTACCCATGTCACCGAGGTAATTCAAGAGACCGCATTACAGCAGCTCCAAGAAGACCAAAGCAGAGTGGGGTTTTTTTTTTAAAGAGGAGAAAAAGGGATGGAGGCCTCTGCCTGTTCTTGGTTACTGTACACCATGGCTAATTAATCAGAATCAGAAATAATTTAACCATAAATATTTTAATAATCCTGAGGGGAAAATAATATTTTCAGCACAATCCCATTCAAGAGTAGACAAACTTAAATGTTTTGGTTTTAAGGATAAAGGGAACTGACTTCTCGCTCTCATTTGTCATATTCCTGATAAACTGATGTTTTTACAGGGGAACTGCACTCTTTTTCCCTATCATTCACAATCATTATGAGAGACAAGAACACATTTTTTTTTGTAAGGAGTTGTGGTGGATAGGCCGGAAGCTTAAACGGCAAACAAAGTGGTTTTAGTACAAAAGTTTTATTTACCCATATTCAAAAGTACAAGTTGGATTGAATTGCCAATGCAGACAGACAGCTTCCTCCGAAGGATTCAGAATCAAGCAAAATCATGCAAATCATATCAAATATTGGTCTCCTGGCTTTTTATATGTTTTCCTCATCTGTCAAGGTCTAGTTGTTTTGCAACTGCTGGCTCCAAAACAACAGTGGATCCCTTAGCCATAACAAACAGTCAAAAATTTTTTTAGAATGGTCAGAGCGACCACAAACTCAACTTTCCCCTACGTATGATCCTTTGGTTCTGAATAGGAAAAAAAGAAAAGAGCAGACCTCTTAAAGCTTTTTGACAGATTTTCTTTTAGGACTTCAACAGACACAAAATATGGTATAAAAGTCAAAAATTCCACTACAGAGTTTAAAGATGATAAAAAAAAAACACTTGAAAGATGCAGCTTATGGTGTCACCATTATAGCCTTCAAAGCCATCTATCTATCTATCCATCCATCCATCTTCTTCCGCTTATCCGAGGTCAGGTCGCGGGGGTAGCAGCCTAAGCAGGGAAGCCCAGACTTCCCTCTCCCCAGCCACTTCGTCTAGCTCTTCCCGTGGGATCCCGAGGCGTTCCCAGGCCAACCGGGAGACATAGTCTTCCCAACGTGTCCTGGGTCTTCCCCGTGGCCTCCTACCGGTTGGGCGTGCCCTATCTAAACAACTTCAAAACCGTGAATCAATATTTTATATACACACTGCAAGTATATAATGTAGTAACATACACATTCATAGAATTATGTAATATGTTCAATATTACATATTATTTTGGTCATTTTATGCATTGTCGGAACTAATTTCCTCGGCGCATTTATTTCTGTTTCCATAGTAGCGCACCTCCAACTTTCGGCACCAAAAATGTGGCTTCCTACTTCGGAATACAAACACGAGTGTTTTCTAACCATGGCAGACTTGATAATAGATAATAAGAATGACTGTTTTTGTACATACGAAGATTCACAATCTTATCATTTTGAAGCTGAATATATGGAGGATGAACTCATTTATACATGCGAGCATGAAGAGAGAGTGAAACGTTGGGGGAGATGGGTGCCGAGAGGGTGAGGTCAGCATACAGGCTGCGGAACATAAATTAAGTATTTTTGGAGGTTCTTGAATGCATTTTTAAATTGACTTAGAGGTAGAATGGATTGCGCCCTTTAACTACATTGCTAGCCACCGGAAAAGGGTGGAGTGCCATCTCCGGGTTGGGGAGGAGACCCTGCCCCAAGTGGAGGAGTTCAAGTACCTAGGAGTCTTGTTCACGAGTGGGGGAAGAGTGGATCGTGAGATCGACAGGCGGATCGGTGCGGCGTCTTCAGTAATGCGGACGTTGTACCGATCCGTTGTGGGGAAGAAGGAGCTGAGCCGGAAGGCAAAGCTCTCAATTTACCGGTCGATCTACGTTCCCATCCTCACCTATGGTCATGAGCTTTGGGTCATGACCGAAAGGATAAGATCACGGGTACAAGCGGCCGAAATGAGTTTCCTCCGCCGTGTGGCGGGGCTCTCCCTTAGAGATAGGGTGAGAAGCTCTGTCATCCGGGAGGAACTCAAAGTAAAGCCGCTGCTCCTCCACATCGAGAGGAGCCAGATGAGGTGGTTTGGGCATCTGGTCAGGATGCCACCCGAACGCCTCCCGAGGGGGGCACATCCAACCGGCAGGAGGCCACGGGGAAGACCCAGGACACGTTGGGAAGACTATGTCTCCCGGCTGGCCTGGGAACGCCTCGGGATCCCCCGGGAAGAGCTAGACGAAGTGGCTGGGGAGAGGGAAGTCTGGGCTTCCCTGCTTAGGCTGCTGCCCCCGCGACCCGACCTCGGATAAGCGGAAGAAGATGGATGGATGGATGGGCTAGCCACCTAAAACGAGCAGATTTGTAAAAAACAACAACTTTTGTCTTCTTGTCTCTTAAAAGTATTGTGAATGAAAGGCAACATTCCAAAATAAGTGCAGTTCCCCTTTAAAGGACCCACTGCAAAAAAGCCACTCAAAAATAATCTATTTGACCGAGCTCTAGTATTTTTAGGAATCTGCTGCAAAAAATGTTAGTCCTTTCCAAGATTCTTTATCTGAACTCATGGACCGGTCCAGTGTCATTTATGGGCCGGATTTGGCCCCCGGTCTACCTGTTAAATATAGCACTGCTGTAGTTGATCACAGTTTTTGCACCTCTGTTTACTGTTTTTTGTTTCACTTGTTCAGTTTCCCCAGTGCTTGTCGAAGGCTTCCGGTGTGAGGTGCGTTCAGAGGGTGAAGCACAGGACTGCCTGTCCGCCTCCATCCTTGCAGGGCGGAGGGATCCTAAGACTGGTGTGGTAACGCTCACCTTGAGTCTGATCTACTTTCCGGTCAAGCAAAGCAGGTGATCCGAAAAAACATAAAAAGTTTTCTAACATTATTGGTGATTATTATTTTCTAATCAGCCCAACCTGAGCACAAATAGCCACACCCTAAACCAAGTGTTGACATTTCATTTTTCAAAAGAGTCGAAAAATTAGACTGAAAATATTGTGGAGGGCTGTGCTAAACAGGCTGAACCTAATCATGCAACAAAGTCTATTCTGTCATTTGTAGCGTAGGAAGGTTGAAATTTAAAGTATTAACTTTCAAACGCTGCTAAGTTTGTTACATTAGTGTTGTTTTATGAAATTATTCCTGTGCTCTCTGACCGCTAGTTGTTGTTTGCATATTTGTACATCTAAGTGTTTGTGTTTTGAATTGTCTTCTCCTGTTTGATTGATTGATGGATTGAAACTTTTATTAGTAGATTGCACAGTACAGTACATATTCCGTACAATTGACCACTAAATGGTAACACCCGAATAACTTTTTCAACTTGTTTAAGTCGGGGTCCACGTTAATCAATGCATGGTAAACATAGTTCAACATAGATTTCAAGTTTTATTCGTCACATGCAGAGTACACCAAAGTGAAAGGCTTTTTTCCATACTCTTCAGATATTGCGTACATTGGGATCCAAACACGAATTGCAGAATCTAATACACTAAATACCAAAAATACAATAATTTGAATAGCTCTGATGTACATTAATTACAAGACAGTAAGTTACAGTAGTTATGGTAGAGTTATCAGTACAAGTAGAAGTACAGTAGTCAAATACAGTACCAGTGCAAGATCAAATAGTATTGGAGCAACAAATATGAAGGTGTCTACAGTTATTTGGGAGTTGAGTAGTGACAGTAGTATGAACAAAGGTAATGGAACAGTATGACTTATTTATACTCTTGTTTTTACATTATTTACAGTCATTGTTGAACCAAACATAGCGTTGGCTGATTTGTTTAGGTGGATGTGTACCATTTGTATGTTGACACAAGCTCCACGTAGAAGTTACCATAGCAACACAAATGTCCTAACTTTTTCCCGCCAAGGGCTTTATACTAAAAAATCAATGAACAACGTTGAAATTCTCAAACTTTTTATTTATCACTGGCAAAACATATTATCAATATTTCAAATTTGTGTTGTTACTTACTCATCTTAGGTCTTTTATCCCAATTGTTGCTGTTTTTTTGTTCTATAATTATATTTTAAAAAAATAGCTGTGAGCTGCATTCTGGATTTGATGTAGTGGACTACACACAAAATAAAGACCAATACAATTTTTTCAATAATTTTTTTCAATAAAAATTGTAATAAATACATTTCTTGATTATTCAAATAATATCATTATTTATTGGTCAATAGTTTTTTGCATTTTTCTGTTTTGTGGTTGGACAAAGGTTTAATAGGCAATGGATTTCCTCATTCTTTATAGCAGGGGTCTCAAACATGCGGCCCACAACCGCGAGACGTTATTTTGAGGCCCTCGCCTTGATGTGAAAATTTTATGTTGGTTGGCCCGCGAGGTTTACATGAATGGTGCTTTACAGCGTCGTACTTTTATACCCTTGATTTTTCCAGGAGACTCCCAATGTCAGTGCCCCTCCAGGGATAATCATTCTCTCGAATTTCACCTCAACAACAATATTAAGAGGGCACCGTGGAGGCACTGCCTTAAGCGT
Organism: Nerophis ophidion; assembly: GCF_033978795.1. NCBI lineage: Eukaryota > Metazoa > Chordata > Actinopteri > Syngnathiformes > Syngnathidae > Nerophis > Nerophis ophidion. Next base: position 69,449,482 of record NC_084616.1, on the reverse strand, counting down.
CCTCTTCAACCTGTACTCACAGCGTGCCAGCCCAGCCACATGTTATAGCCGGTATAAAAAAACACAGTAAGAGACAGCAAGACATAGTTGATCAACAGCCACACAGGTCACACTGAGGGTGGCTGTACAAAGAATTTTAACACTGTTACAAGTATGCGCCACACTGTGAACCCACACCAAACAAGAATGACAAACACATTTTGGGAGAACATCCGCATCGTAACACAACAGAACAAACACCCAGAATCCCATGCATCCCTAACTCTTCCGGGCTACAATATACACCCCTGCTCCTCCCAACCCAACCCCAACCCCACAGTGATAAAGTTGTTTATACGGCCACCCTCAGTGTGACCTGTTTGGCTGTTGAATAAGTATGTCTTGCAGTCACTTCCGTGGGTCTGCGGAAGCCTCATACAATATGTGACTGGGTCTGCACACTGTTTGTATGGTAGAAAAGCAGACGAGATGGTAGTTCGTAGAGAACACCAAAGGTAGTGCCATCACGACACGCCTTTACTACTGTTGCCCGGGTGAAAACCGGGAGAATGATTGCACCGGTATATTGACGGGAGGAGCACTGATATTCGGGTGTTTCCCGGAAAAGTCACAGAAGTCGGCAAGTATGTTGCTAGGGCGGGAAAGCCATTCAAAGAAAGTGAATTCATTAAAAACTGAATGTTAGATTTTAGGGGCTTCACGGTGGCAGAGGGGTTAGTGCGTCTGCCTCACAATACGAAGGTCCTGCAGTTCTGGGTTCGAATCCAGGCTCGAGATCTTTCTGTGTGGAGTTTGCATGTTCTCCCCGTGAATGCGTGGGTTCCCTCCGGGTACTCCGGCTTCCTCCCACTTCCAAAGACATGCACCTGGGGATAGGTTGATTGGCAACACTAAAATTGGCCCTAGTGTGTGAATGTGAGTGTGAATGTTGTCTGTCTATCTGTGTTGGCCCTGCGATGAGGTAGCGACTTGTCCAGGGTGTACCCCGCCTTCCGCCCGATTGTAGCTGAGATAGGCGCCAGCGCCCCCCGCGACCCCGAAAGGGAATAAGCGGTAGAAAATGGATGGATGTTAGATTTTATTAAGAAAAGTTTTCTTGCGGCCCAGCCTCACCCAGTTTCTGCATCCAGTGGCCCCCAGGTAAATTGAGTTTGAGACCCCTGCTTTATAGGGTTTTCATTGGAATTTCACAACATTGCAGATGATTGATTTGCAGCTTAAAGTTGTTTGGTCCAAAGCTCTCTGTGTTGCACCACTGGACTTTGTTTATTGATTTTTCAGACATATTTTAATTAGATGAATTGTCTAGCCAACATCAAATGCTGTATTTTTCTCTCCAACAGTAAAAAAAAAAAAAATACAATAAAAATAAAAATAAAATAATGAAAATAAAATAATAATAATAATAAAGTAAGAAACCACAGACATATGTCAACATAAAACCACAGATAGCTGCATTTCTGAATGACCATAAAAAGACAAAGCAACCCACCAGCACACAACAGGCTCATCAACCACCCACATTTCAATTGTGCTTCAATCAGGGTTAATTTGGAGATCAGTTTCTCCTACATATCTCAGAAAGGCGGCACCCCACAGTTCTTGAACCTTTCCAAAACAACCGTTCAATGTCAACCTAATCTTCACCAGTTTGAGGAAATAAGCAACATCTTAAATCCAGCGGGTGTGGCAAGGAAGCGCTGTAGCTTTTGTCACGCCTGTAAGATTATGTTTTGTTTTTTGCCATGTTTGGTCAGGTTATGTTTGGTTTTTTGGACATTTAGTTCTGTCTTTGCACTTCCTGGTTTGTTTTTGTCTCCATGCCAACCCATTAGTTTCACCTGGTCTCCTAGTCACGTCCCTGTCCTCAGCCTCACACCTGTTTTCACTAATCATCACAGCTGCTATTTAAGTCATTCTTTTTCTGTCTTCATCCTGGCATCTTCACTTACCCATGCTGGTTCCTACCTTCATGCCCTCGTTCACAGTTACATGTCATGTAAGTTTTTGTTTATAGTTCATAGTTAATTGCCTTTGTGCTAAGTTTTTTGTTTATGTCCATAGTTTATGCCATAGTGCAAGTGTTTGTTTCCATAGCCAAGTTTTGTACCTCCATTGTGAGCGCTTTTTGTTTGTCTTTTGTTAGTTATAGTGTTAAAATAAAAAGAGGCACTCACATTCACGTCTCGCTCGTGCCAAGTTCCCGCTGCGTCAAAGAAACAACTTTAATCCAAGTCACGGTCTGACAGCTTTCCAATTTAACTCAATGAGTCTTCTAGCCAACTGAGTAGTGAATGCTACAATATTCATTTTTTGGATTTGTTAAGTGTATATGATTGAGGTGCTACCCCAAATAGTCCACTTTGACGATTCGGTGTAATCATTTTGCCAGTGACCACAGACAAATTTCCGTCCAATAACTGTTCAGGGACGGGTCGAGCCAAATTATATGTATTAAATTAGCTGGAGACTGTTTGCACTAATCACACGGTACAGATATTCTGTCATACCTCTTATTTTGTCGGACTTTGGTATAATAAGTACGATGTATTAGTTTGCATTTGGATAAGGCTGTGTCTTGCACAATTAGAAGACTTATAAACTCTACTTAAAATCTCTGTCCAGCTATCCAGAGACAAAGTCGCTCCTAAATCCAAATAAAAAATGGGTCATTAATACATGTATTTTATGTTTTTAAAGCTGGAAGTGGTGTCAAAAACGCATTTTAAAACGGTCAGTCGGTAAATATGGATACCTAGGGAAAGTATGACGGACAAAACTGCAGATCTGTTGGTAATTTGAAAAAGTGTTGTTTAAGGAGTAAAAATTAATCACAAAGTTGTTGGAAACAGGTAAAAGTGTTGTCCATTTACACATCTTTAATGCTATTAATCCCCAGGCTTCACCATCTTTAAAAGGCACTATTGACAAGACTACAAATAGTCTGTAAACCAAAATAGCACTAAAACTGAACCCAAATTCTAAATTAAGTTTTTACGATTAGATTTTTTTGTAAAGCGTAAGTAGAAGAATGGATGGGCAAGTAAACCAGAGCCCTAAGAGATATTGTTTTAAATGAATTAACCTCCATAATCAGCCATAACAAAGGATGATCAATTGCTTCATATTTCTGCCAATATTTAAAAATTCAATTGTTGGTTTCCCAGTAATAAAACTTAAAAGTTCGGTAGTGCCAATCAACCCGACAATTTGGGTCTTTGTAAATATTGTTTACGTAATATGTGAGTCTTTTCATCCCAAATGAAGTCCAAAATTCTAATATAATTTACGAAAGGACGACTGAGGGAGAAAAAGTGATACACACTGGAACAAATAAATAACTACAAACATAAAAAAACAATCACTTACTCTATACAATGTCTGCTCTCACTGGCATACCGACTGATGGAATATTTAGAACTTTCAGCACAAGACCCGTGGTCCCTGTTTAGTTAGGAAATCCTCATAATCATTACTCCTTTGGTAAAACAAGCATGTTGTCACGTCTTCCTAGTGATGTCTTCAGTTCTATGTTGAATTTTGAAGTTAACCAACTTCTTGGTTTAAGGCCACAACCTCCACCAACTCAGAGGCAATGCAGCAGCAGTAGCAGCGTAGTATACCAATATGTATAGCAATAATTCTATATTCAAGATAGTCCAGAACAATAGCAACCTTCATCTTGAACAGTATCGGCCGGGGGACAAACGGTCTTTTCATTTGGATTCAAAACTTCTTGTCTCAATCCACAAAGCCTTATGAATAAAGTCAGAGGCAATCAAAAGTTTTGTTTTCATGAATTGCCGTTCGAAAACTCCAACGACTCCCTGCCGCCGGTCTTTCTTTGCTTCAGACCTGCATCCGCTCCGAGACATTCTTGGTAGTAGCTTCATTCGTGGCGTCAATCGCAGCGTCATTTCTTGACGCTCACTGCTATTTAACATCAGCATTGCCTTTAAATTCCTCGGGACCCACATCAGCGAGGACCTCACCTGGGATCACAACACCCAACAAACAATAAAGAAAGCCCAGCAGTGACTGTACTTCCTAAGAAGGCTGAGAAAATTTGGTATGCCACCCAAAATTCTCAGCAACTTCTATACAGTAGAAGTACAGTTGAGAGTGTCCTTACCAGCTCAATCACGGTCTAGTATGGAAACTGCACTGCTAAGGACGGGAAGGCACTCCAGCGAGTGATTAAAACTGCTCAGTACATATCAGGAGCAGCCTTCCCCTCACTACAGGACATGTACCCTACCAGGGCCACCAGGAGAGCTCACAACATCATAAAGGACAGTACACACCCCCAGCACAGTCTCTTCAGCCTCCTACCATCAGGCAGACGATACAGGAGCCTGAAATCCAGGACTATGAGACTGACAAACACTTTCTACCCACAGGCCATCAGGCTTGTGAATGCTAACTTGTGAATACTAGCTCCCCCCCTGTTTTTACCCATGTCTTTTTAAACAAAAGATAGCTACCTTGACCACCCCCGAACTGTGAACCATCACTGTAGACACTTTTCACCTTTGATCACTAAAGACACTAACTGCTGCTGTGAACCAAGGTCACCTCCATATTTATACTGTTGGCTGTCAATCAGAATGTGCAATAATGTTATGTTACTTACTGTGCCTTGTATATACATTTTATTTTTTTATTTTTAGCTAAGTACTGTGTGACTTGTTGAAGTAGATGGACTAGCAAAGTCAGATTTTCATTGTATGGCAAACTGTCTAACTGTAAATATGACAATAATCCATCCATCATCCATCATCTTCCGCTTATCCGAGGTCGGGTCGCGGGGGCAACAGCCTAAGCAGGGAAACCCAGACTTCTCTCTCCCCAACCACTTCGTCTAGCTCTTCCCGGGGGATCCCAAGGCGTTCCCAGGCCAGCCGGGAGACATAGTCTTCCCAACGTGTCCTGGGTCTTCCCCGTGGCCTCCTACCGGTTGGACGTGCCCTAAACACCTCCCTAGGGAGGCGTTCGGGTGGCATCCTGACCAGATGCCCGAACCACCTCATCTGGCTCCTCTCGATGTGGAGGAGCAGCGGCTTTACTTTGAGTTCCTCCCGGATGGCAGAGCTTCTCACCCTATCTCTAAGGGAGAGCCCCGCCACACGGCGGAGGAAACTCATTTCGGCCGCTTGTACTCGTGATCTTATCCTTTCGGTCATGACCCAAAGCTCATGACCATAGGTGAGGATGGGAACGTAGATCGACCGGTAAATTGAGAGCTTTGCCTTCCGGCTCAGCTCCTTCTTTACCACAACGGATCGATACAACGTCCGCATTACTGAAGACGCCGCACCGATCCGCCTGTCGATCTCACGATCCACTCTTCATATGACACGTCATATGACAATAAACAATCTTGAATCTATTAGAGACGTAAAATTTGTAATTCTGAGCCAGTAATTTCCGGAAGTTATCTCATCCTGTGAGAAGCCTCCATTTTACTAATGATTTCCAATGTTGCAAAAATGTGTAGAATAACAATTAAAATACCACATTTCTGTCAACAAAGATTTGCGTCAGCCTTTGATTGTTGGCTAATATAGCTAATATAGACACTTACGTGTTGCCTTCATTATAACACCTATATAAGGCTTTTAATTTTTGTTGCGGCTCAAGGCGGACTTGTATTTTTTATTTTTGGTCCAATATGGCTCTTTCAAAATTTTGGGTTGCCGACCCCTAGCCTAATACGACCCAAACAAATAAATATTACATTATTATTATTATTATGAATGTCTCTTTTACTACATTACATATATACCGTATTTTTCGGACTATAAGTCGCAGTTTTTTTTCAGAGTTTGGCCGGGGGTGCGACTTATACTCAGGAGCGACTTATGTGTGAAATTATTTACACATTACCATAAAATATCAAATAATATTATTTAGCTCATTCATGCAAGAGACTAGACATATAAGATTTCATGGGATTTATCGATTAGGAGTGACAGATTGTTTGGTAAACGTATAGCATGTTCTGTATGTTATAGTTATTTGAATGACTCTTACCATAATATGTTACGTTAACATACCAGGCACCTTCTCAGCTGGTTATTTATGCCTCATATAACGTACACTTATTCAGTCTGTTGTTCACTATTCTTTATTTTAAATTGCCTTTCAAATGTTCCATCTTGGTGTTGGGTTTTATCAAATAAATTTCCCCCAAAAATGCGACTTATAGTGCAAGGGTCGGGAACCTTTTTGGCTGAGAGAGCCAAGAATCCAAATATTTTAAAATGTATTTCCATAAGAGCCATATAATATTATTTTCAACACTGAACACAACTAAACGCGTGCATTTTTAAGTAAGACCAACATTTCTAGAGTACAATAGGTTTCTTATTCTTTGTAATAACATTGTTATTTAGAAGCTAACTGTGGAGAGGGTGTGGCCTGCGGGCCTCCAGCGAAGCGGGGTGTGCCACGACCGGCCTCGAAATCAGCGACAGGTGCGTAGTCGGCCCACCTGGGCCTTGTTATCTAATCACTTGTCGCTCTGTTATAAGCAGCAGCCAGGAGGAGAGACGGGGTTGGGGCTGGAGCCAGAGCGAGAACGAAAGAGAAAAAGACAATTGCTGGAAAGCAACTGAGAGACTTATTGAAACATAAAACAACATTGTAACCCTGAAACAGGCTCTCATGTCGGTGCTTGGTGCCCCCAGGAGGGCAAGCCCCACACTAATCAATAATAAATAAATAACTTTTTACGGTTAACGCAACTTCTTGAACAGGTGCAGTAGAAAACGGATGGATGGATTAAAAATGCAATAGAATGTTTTATATTTTGAACGTTATTTTTAACACTGTGATTACAACTGGAATTATTCATTACTTAGCGAGTTAAGCAATGTCAGCTCAGATTTATCGGAGAACCAGATGCAGTCATCAAAAGAGCCACATCTGGCTCTAGAGCAGGGATGGGCAAACTACGGCCCGTTGGCCTTTTTAATCCGGCCCGCCAAATAGTAGAACACAATTAGGCAAAGATGTTTTGAGAATTGCCACAACAAAACTAATACTAGACTTCGACGCATTGGCAAAATAAATGGTGATAAACAACACTGCTTCCTCTGAAAGAGTGTAAGTGTTAATTAACCCTGTAATACCACTTTTATGTTTCTTTGAGGTTATGATATGGTATTGTTGAAAATAGATGTATAGCCCATGTTTGGGAAGTCTACTCTTGGTTTCAACAGGTATGATATGCTTTGGAATGCATCATGTGTTCGCCCGGCCCGTCTGTCAAATTTCAATAGCCAATTTTGCCCCTGAGCCAAAAAGTTTGCCCACCCCTGCTCTAGAGCCATAGGTTCCTTACCCCTGCCCTAGTGCGACTTATATATGTTTTTTCCTTCTTTATTATGCATTTTCGGCAGGTGCGACTTATACCCCGGAGCGACTTATACTCCGAAAAACACGGTACTTACAGCGCGTGTATAAAACAATGATGGAGGTTTTTCGATGTTTCAGAGCCCTTAATCGGCGGAATAGAGCAAATCTCCTTACCGCCATTGTTAGCGGAGTCCTGATAGTGTTTATTTACGAGTTAGGATAAATAAATCATTGTGAATGTGAGAAAAAATTTGCTGAGAGTAAAGTCACATAAACTGTGTGATTAATCTGATGAACCAACTTGTTATTTTTGGTATTCCTAATTAAGAAACAAATATAATTATTAAAAGATTACGGATTTTTGCCTATGTTTTTCAGACTTAAGGGACACTATAATATTACTGCAGCCAAGGCATAACTCTTGTTTGTCTTCCTGCTTGTACATTACATTTGGTTTTCTGCTGACAGGAGCCATTCATCAGCTCTGATCTTAATCTGCATGAAAACATTGTGGGTGCAACACCGCCCACTCCACAACAAATATCTTCAGCTGAATAGTCAATGATAAGACGAGGAGGCCCAGGCATAATGAAGTGAAGATGCTTTAAAAAATATTCTTTGGTATCAACACTTTGTCTGTGTGTGTTTATACAGGTGCACAGCAGTCCTCACAGTGCAGCACACATCTGGACAAATTTGGGAGTTTCCCATTGATGTGATTGGCACCAAGCCTCTGGTCGATGACGTCATCGTCACTGAAGCCACCGAGTTTGGTAAAACATCAGCGGTGGGATTCTACTTGACCAGCACCACCCGGTGTGTACCATTATAGTCTTGTTTTCTATTTCTTCCAAGTTGAAGGAAATCTTTGACTCCCTTTCCTTTTCAGTAACATTTGCACCACACACACAACAAAAGAGTTAACGCTAACATCCCACATCCGTCTTTTTTAATTGGCAATGGCTTCGTCTCAGTCTGCTACATTAACATCCAGGTACTGACAGCGGATTGCATTTACTCGTACTTCTCAGTGTGAACGCACTCATGCACTGCAAAGACAAAGGACTTGATCTACTATGACCCAAATACTACATTCTGAACAGCATGTGCAAATGATAAAATTGCGAGTACTATTAGTGGGCATGTTGCAGGTGATCTACTAAGACTGAGTGTACAATAAGAACTGCAAAAGTGTTGCAGACCACCCTATTTAACGTATTTTTGGACTATAAGTCATAGTTTGGCCGGGGGTGCGACATATACTCCGAAGCGACTTATGTGTGAAATTATTAACACATCACCGTAAAATATCAAATAATATTATTTATCTCATTCGCGGAAGAGACGAAGAAAATGTCAGCAATCGTCACACACATGTCAACCAATAAGAATTTGGCAGAAGTGCATTGTGGGTCATGGGATGCTAACTGCCATATGCTATATGCTACTGCCGTAGCTATTAAAATGGATCATTTCATCGTTGGCGGTAACTTATAAAAACTGAGAAGGGGTGAACAAAAATGGCACCGAAAAGGAAATCGTGTACTGCAGATTATAAGATGGAAGTCGTGAAATATGCAGCAGAAAACGACATACTTTTGGAGTTGGCAGAGTTGTTTAGAAGAGACATCAAGGAAGAATATTTCATCTGATTTATCGATTAGGAGTGACAGATCGTTTGGTAAACGTATAGCATGTTCTATATGTTATAGTTATTTGAATGACTCTTACCATAATATGTTACGTTAACATACCAGGCACCTTTTCAGTTGGTTATTTATGCCTCATATAACGTACACTTATTCAGTCTGTTGTTCACTTATCTTTGTTCATTTTAAATTGCCTTTCAAATGTCTATTCTTGGTGTTGGATTTTATCAAATAAATTTCCCCCCAAATATGCGACTTATACTCCAGTGCGACGTATATATGTTGTTTTCCCTCTTTATTATGCATTTTCGGCCGGTGCGATTTATACTCCGAAACGACTTATAATCCGAAAAATACGGTAAATGAGGATTTTGCGTGTAGTACCCGCTGTCCCTATGGAGACACTCCTTTCTCTCTACGTTCACGTTACCATGCTTTTCAACCTGGGACATTTTGTGATTTTTTTGAAAAATGGATGGAGAGATTTAACATACCATACCAACTTTATTCATAAAGCCCTTTAAAAACAACCACAGTTGAAGATCAAAGGGCTGTAAACCACAAAGAAATAGAGGCAAATGACAGACTAAAAAATAACACTTAAAACAGAAGTAAAATACACATTGAAAAAGCAAATACAAATTACCCTAAGAACAATTTGTGCAGCAGCTCACGAGCTGAGTATGTCAGTACCGTAGCTGTGTAAGCGGCACTAAAGGTACTTTCTCTGCCTTATAACGCTTATAATAACATGCGTAATACCTGGTTAAAAATCAGGACACAGAGTGTAAGAGGATGATTGTCGATGTTTTTTTTATATTTTCTAAAAGGGTTTATTTACAATACATTACTCCCATTAGCGACATTGTTAGTCCCCTCGTACTCGCCGTATATTACAATTTTGATTACATAAAAAAAACACAATCATATGTGTTGTTGTCTTAAATAGAGATAGTGAATGATAAACAACATTCCAAAGAAAGGGAAGTTCCTCTTTAAATCTTTTATTGACTCCAATATGGAATTGCTGGATAAACTTTTATTTCTAACAGATAACACACAACAACAACAGATTCTCTCAGTTTGAAGTGATCGCCTTCTTCCGATGTATTCTGATGTAAATGGACCCGTTTGCAAACATGATCATATATGTATTTTCTCCTTCCACTATAATATATATATATATATATATATATATATATATATATATATATATATATCCCACCATTATATATGAATAGTTTTTGTTCATATAGAATATATGTATATATATATATATATACACCACTATTACAGTGGGGCAAACAAGTATTTAGTCAGCCACCGATTGTGCAAGTTCTCCCACTTAAAATGATGACAGAGGTCTGTAATTTTCATCATAGGTACACTTCAACTGTGAGAGACAGAATGTTCTTGGGATGCAACTCAGTATTCTATTTCCTCCAAACACGACGAGTTGAGTTTATACCAAAATGGATACATGGATGATACAGCAGAGGATTGGGAGAATGTCATGTGGTCAGATGAAACCAAAATAGAACTTGTTGGTATAAACTCAACTCGTCGTGTTTGGAGGAAGAAGAATACTGAGTTGCATCCCAAGAACACCACACCTACTGTAAAGCATGGGGGTGGAAACATCATGCTTTGGGGCTGTTTTCCTGCTAAGGGGACAGGACGATTGATCCGTGTTAAGGAAAGAATGAATGGGGCCATGTATCGTGAGATTTTGAGCCAAAACCTCCTTCCATCAGTGAGAGCTTTGAATGGTTGGCCAAATACTTATTTTCCACCATAATTTACAAATAAATTCTTTAAAATTCCTACAATGTGAATTCCTGGATTTTTTTTTCACATTCTGTCTCTCACAGTTGAAGTGTACCTATGATGAAAATTACAGACCTCTGTCATCATTTTAAGTGGGAGAACTTGCACAATCGGTTGCTGACTAAATACTTTTTTGCCCCACTGTGTGTGTGTGTATATATATATATATATATATATATATATATATATATATATATATATATACACATATATAATGTATATATACACATATATAATGTATATATGCATAAGAGACAAGAGTGTTTTTGTTAACATTTTTCAAACAAATTGTGTTTAAATTCTCAGAAAGCCTGAGCCGTTCGCTGCAACATTCCAGCCAGGCAGCAGCAGTGAGTTTGCTGTGACCCCGACATCCGGAATGTTGCCGCCCGCCGATTCTAGCGGTGCCCTTATCAACATCTTTTTCACCCCCAACATCAACAATAAGAGACACAACGCCAGACTGACCATCACGGTGAGCTCCACCAGAATTAAACACACACTCTTCATGCCACTTCTTTATGGTTTGCAACACCGCATTATGTAATGACGGGTGCATTTTGTAATAATCTGCAGTATTTTCTTATACCATTTTTAAATGCATAAACTTTGCCGCATTCCGTATTGCAACATGTTACAAAAGTTCTGACACGATGGGGCACTTTTTAAGAAAACGAGTGAACGTCTTAGGACATTTCACTACACTGGTAAACTTTTTTTTTTATCACTTAGTGTAGCTATTGTCTTTAGCTTGCAAACATATTCTCTGTTCTAGTTTAAAAAAAAACAGTTACATTGTATACTGCAAAAACTGAAATCTGAGTAAGATTAAATATCTCAAATAAGGGTGATATTTGCTTATTTTCTGTCTGATAAAAGAATTCATCACTCAGTAGATTTTATGTTAGTGTTTTACTTGTTTTAAGGGTTTTAGTCCTAAATTATCTCAGTCAGATATTACAGCTGGTTGCTGAGATTTGATGACCGATATTGAGTAAAACATGCGGGAAACTACAATTAACTGTTGCAAAGCTGTGTCACTAACACTCAGAAGTTTAAAACTACCTTTTTAAAGTAATAATTTCTTACTTCAAGCATGAAAAAAATAAATCATGATGCCGACCGAGCGCATATCATTATGTCAAGATAACGGCACTAGCATTTACTTCATTTAAAGGGGAACATTACCACAATTTCAAAAGGGTTAAAAACAATAAAAATCAGTTCCCAGTGGCTTGTTGTATTTTTTTAATTTTTTTTCAAAATTTTACCGGTCTTGGAATATCCCTAAATAAAGCTTTAAAGTGCCTTATTTTCGCTCTCTTCGAAGACACTGGCCATTTCCCTGTGACGTCACACAACACAGTGCTGCCAATGTAAACAAACAATGGGAATACCACAGCAAGATATAGCGACATTAGCTCGGATTCAGACTCGGATTTCAGCGATTTAAGCGATTCAACAGATTATGCATGTATTGAAACAGATGGTTGGAGTATGAAAGTATTGAAGAAGAAACTGAAGCTATTGAGCGAATAGCTATTGACGCTATTCATAGCCATAGCATGGCCGAATAGCTGCGTTAGCATCGCCGGTAAAATGTGCGGACCAAACGATCAGGACTTTCGCATCTTTTGACACTGGAGCAACTTAAATCCGTCGATTGGTAAGTGTTTTTTTTCGCATTAAATGTGGGTGGAAGGAAACGTAATATAGTTGCAAATGCATCTGCAGGTTATCCATACATCTCTGTACCATGTCTGCTTTAGCACCGCCGGTAAATAGCATGTTAGCATCGATTAGCGTAGCATGTTAGCATCGATTAGCTGGCAGTCAACATCAACAAAACTCACCTTTGTGATTTCGTTGACTATCGTTGCAAATGCATTTGCAGGTTATCCATACATCTCTGTGCCATGTCTGCCTTAGCATCGCCGGTAAAATGTGGAGACACTTTGGCACATTCAATGGGGGTCTGGCGGCAGACACTTTCGCATCTTCGGGCCAGTGGTGCAACTTGAATCCCTCCCTGTTAGTGTTGTTACACCCTCCGACAACACACCGACGAGGCATGATGTCTCCAAGGTTCCAAAAAATAGTCAAAAAAACGGAAAATAACAGAGCTGAGACCCGGTGTTTGTAATGTGTTGAAAATTAAAATGGTGGGTGTGTTACCTCGGCGACGTCACATTCTGACGTCATCCCCTCCAGCGCGATAAACAGAAAGGTGTTTAATTCGCCAAAATTCACCCATTTAGAGTTCGGAAATCGGTTAAAAAAATATATGCTCTTTTTTCTGCACCATCAAGGAATATATTGACGCTTACATAGGTCTGGTGATAATGTTCCCCTTTAAGAATATTTTTCAACATATTGAGCCAAAAGGTCTCATTATTTTTTCTACGAAGAATTGAGTAAAACATGCTGGAAACTACAATATTAACTGTTGCAAAGCTGTGTCACTAACACTCACAAGTATGAAACTACTTTTTTAAAGTAATAATTTCTTAGTTCAAGCATGAAAAAAATAAATCATGATGCCGACCGAGCGCATATCATTATGTCAAGATAACGGCACTAGCATTTACACCATTTAAGAATAGTTTTTCAACATATTGAGCTATAAAGGTCTCATATTATTTTTTTCTACAAAGAGTTGAGTAAAACATGCTGAAAACTACAATATTAACTGTTGCAAAACTGTGTCACTAACACTCACAAGTATGAAACTACTTTTTTAAAGTAATAATTTCTTACTTCAAGCATGAAAACAATTAATCATTATGCCGAGCGCTTATCATTATGTCAAGATAACGGCACTTGCATTTACTTCATTTAAGAATATTTTTCAACTTATTGAGCAAAAAGGTCTCATTATTTTTTCTACGAAGAATTGAGTAAAACATGCTGAAAACTACAATATTAACTGTTGCAAAACTGTCACTAACACTCACAAGTATGAAACTACTTTTTTAAAGTGATAATTTCTTACTTCAAGCTTAAAAAAAATAAATCATGATGCCGACCGAGCGCATATCATTATGTCAAGATAACGGCACTAGCATTTACTTCATTTAAGAATATTTTTCAACTTATTGAGCAAAAAGGTCTCATTATTTTTTCTACGAAGAATTGAGTAAAACATGCTGAAAACTACAATATTAACTGTTGCAAAGCTGTGTCACTAACACAAGTATGAAACTACTTTTTTAAAGTAATAATTTCTTACTTCAAGCATGAAAAAAATAAATTATTACACCGAGCGCATATCATTATGTCAAGATAACAGCACTAGCATTTACTCCATTTAAGAATATGTTTTCAACATATTGAGCTAAAAAGGTCTCATATTATTTTTTTCTACCAAGAAAAGTGCACTTGTTATTAGTGAGAATATACTTATTTTAAGGTATTTTTTAGTTTCATTGAGGTTAGCTCATTTTACTGGTTTTGTAAAGCCAAAATGTTCTTGTTCTATTGGAAAATAATTTTGCTTAGTTCAAATAAAATACCCCTAATTTTTTTGTTTTTTTTTCTTGTTTTTGAACACTGACTTTTTGCAGTGTATTTAAGTTTGACCAATGAAACATCCTAACTAGATTCTTAAAATGCCCTCTATTTTAGATGGAATACTTCATCTTATTGTTGATTTTTCTAACCTAGGCATCAATTTTGATGGTTTAATAAAAAATCTGCCAAATTGTTTCATTTTCTAAAAAAACAAAAAAACATTGCAACTTTGTGGTGACGTTCGCAATTAAAACAAGTTATCACAGACTATTACAAAATGCAGCATAGTTACTAAATTGGGTGAAAATGTGTTACAATGTTGTTACTTTTTGACGCAGGCGTCAGGCATGCAATGGACGTATAATGTCACGGGCGTAATCCCTCCCCCTGATGCAACATCCTCCGTTGATGCTCCGGTGCGACCCAGCAGTGAACGTCAGCGCAACTTTGTAACAAGAAATCTTCGTGTGCCGGCTCTGGCAAATTCAGCTCCACTGAAAGTCCGCAGATAACTCATCTCCGCTTTCCTTTATCCCGACACGATTTGCCATTGACTCAATTTGAACCTTTTTTAACACCGCTGGATGCCAGTACAGGGGGCTACGTGGTTATATTTGTGTTGCTATGGTAACTGCTACACAACGCGTATCATTATATGTATGCTATGCGTCCACAAACTTGGAAGAATGTGAAAAGGGACTGATTGAGATTTTCAACAATTTTGCCTTATTGTGTTGGATATTAATAAGATATTTTACTTAAAGCACTTGCCTATCATAGAATAGAATAGAAAGTACTTTATTGATCCCTGGGGGAAATTCAGTATCACAGTTTGCTCACAATAGACAATAAATACTATACAGCATTATTCACATGTGAATAATATAAATATATTATAGATATATTCTACATTTAAGTACAGTCAAGAAGGAACATACCGTATTTCCTTGAATTGCCGCCGGGGCGCTAATTAATTTAAAACCTCTTCTCACGCTGGCGCTTACTAAAGGCATGCAGTAAAGGCAATCATGCGCTAATTAAAACTCTTTCTTTAACTTTTAATCAAAAGCGTTCAATCTCTCTTCTGTGCTTATTTGAAGCCGAAACGACAAACGGCCTCAGAGGAGATAATGTTTGAAAAAAAGCGTCATTTTTTAGCCAACTTTTGTATTGAAGTGGGAATAGCAAACTTCCTGTTGATTTTAGCCGGGGGGGTCTCAGTGGATGAAATATAGGTCAAACTGAGACCTACGTAGTGTTTCTTGTTTCATGTTTCTACGACATTCCTAATGGAAGTTACAAACAGTTTTGTCTGTGTTTTCCTTCTAGGGGGTGTTAGAGCGCAATTTTGAGTTTTGGGGGTTTGGTTTTTTTGATTAAATCGCAATTTTCGGTAGTCCTGATGTGTGTGTCAAATTTGGTGAGTTTTGAAGCATGTTAAGGGGGTCAACTTACAGCTCGAAGAGGCGGCGGTATAATAATAATGAAATCTTAGAAATTCAATCGGGTCCTCTGTCCCAAAGGGACATCACAATTTTGAGTTTTGGGGGTTTGGATTTTTAATTAGATCGCAGTTTTCGCTAGTCCTGATGTGTGTGTCAAATTTGGTGAGTTTTGAAGCATGTTAAGGGGGTCAACTTACAGCTCGAAGAGGCGGCGGTATAATAATAAAGAATAATAATAATACAATCTTAGAAATTCAATAGGGTCCCCTGTCCCAGAGGGACATCGCAATTTTGAGTTTTGGGGGTTTGGATTTTTGATTAGATCGCAATCTTTGCTAGTCCTGATGTGTGTGTCAAATTTGGTGAGTTTTGAAGCATGTTAAGGGGGTCAACTTACAGCTCGAAGAGGCGGCGGTATAATAATAATGAAATCTTAGAAATTCAATCGGGTCCTCTGTCCCAAAGGGACATCGCAATTTTGAGTTTTGGGGGTTTGGATTTTTGATTAGATTGCAATTTTCGCTAGTCCTGATGTGTGTGTCAAATTTGGTGAGTTTTAAGCATGTTAAGGGGGTCAACTTACAGCTCGAAGAGGCGGCGGTATAATAATAATGAAATCTTAGAAATTCAATCGGGTCCTCTGTCCCAAAGGGACATCGCAATTTTGAGTTTTGGGGGTTTGGATTTTTGATTAGATTGCAATTTTCGCTAGTCCTGATGTGTGTGTCAAATTTGGTGAGTTTTAAGCATGTTAAGGGGGTCAACTTACAGCTCGAAGAGGCGGCGGTATAATAATAATGAAATCTTAGAATTCAATAGGGTCCTCTGTCCCAGAGGGACATCGCAATTTTGAGTTTTGGGGGTTTGGATTTTTGATTAGATCGCAATTTTCGCTAGTCCTCATGTGTGTGTCAAATTTGGTGAGTTTTGAAGCATGTTAAGGGGGTCAACTTACCGCTCGAAGAGGCGGCGGAATAATAATAAAGAATAATAATAATGAAATCTTAGAAATTCAATAGGGTCCTCTGTCCCAGAGGGACATCGCAATTTTGAGTTTTGGGGGTTTGGATTTTTGATTAGATCGCAATCTTCGCTAGTCCTGATGTGTGTGTCAAATTTGGTGAGTTTTGAAGCATGTTAAGGGGGTCAACTTACAGCTCGAAGAGGCGGCGGTATAATAATAATGAAATCTTAGAAATTCAATCGGGTCCTCTGTCCCAAAGGGACATCACAATTTTGAGTTTTGGGGGTTTGGATTTTTAATTAGATCGCAGTTTTCGCTAGTCCTGATGTGTGTGTCAAATTTGGTGAGTTTTGAAGCATGTTAAGGGGGTCAACTTACAGCTCGAAGAGGCGGCGGTATAATAATAAAGAATAATAATAATACAATCTTAGAAATTCAATAGGGTCCCCTGTCCCAGAGGGACATCGCAATTTTGAGTTTTGGGGGTTTGGATTTTTGATTAGATCGCAATCTTTGCTAGTCCTGATGTGTGTGTCAAATTTGGTGAGTTTTGAAGCATGTTAAGGGGGTCAACTTACAGCTCGAAGAGGCGGCGGTATAATAATAATGAAATCTTAGAAATTCAATCGGGTCCTCTGTCCCAAAGGGACATCGCAATTTTGAGTTTTGGGGGTTTGGATTTTTGATTAGATTGCAATTTTCGCTAGTCCTGATGTGTGTGTCAAATTTGGTGAGTTTTGAAGCATGTTAAGGGGGTCAACTTACAGCTCGAAGAGGCGGCGGTATAATAATAATGAAATCTTAGAAATTCAATCGGGTCCTCTGTCCCAAAGGGACATCGCAATTTTGAGTTTTGGGGGTTTGGATTTTTTATTAGATCGCAATTTTCGCTAGTCCTCATGTGTGTGTGTCAAATTTGGTGAGTTTTGAAGCATGTTAAGGGGGTCAACTTACAGCTCAAAGAGGCGGCGGTATAATAATAAAGAATAATAATAATGAAATCTTAGAAATTCAATAGGGTCCTCTGTCCCACAGGGACATCGCAATTTTGAGTTTTGGGGGTTTGGTTTTTTGATTAGATCGCAATTTTCGCTAGTCCTGATGTGTGTGTCAAATTTGGTGAGTTTTGAAGCATGTTAAGGGGGTCAACTTACAGTTCAAAGAATAACTAAATTGGCCCTAGTGTGTGAATGTTGTCTATCTGTGTTGGCCCTGCGATGAGGTGGCGACTTGTCCAGGGTGAGAAAGGCTCCAGCGACCCTGAAGGTAGAAAATGGATGGATGGATATGTTGACTATTTTTAGGTAACAGGAACAGATTATTTGGTTTTGCATTTATTCCATTGGGTTGATTGAGTAAGTCTTTGTCAGTCCTTTAAGAACAAAAAACCAAGAGCCACTTTTGTTGTCAAAATAAACGGGTTGCACTTGGACAGGAATTTACGGGGCTAGCGGCCTAATATATTTGATAAGATCTTATGTTTTAGGCAGTGATGGTCATTTCCGCTTCTTCATCCAAGATAAACCGTTAAGTCTGTCACCAACACAAGTGGAATAGCATCATTAAGACTTCAGTGAGTGTTATGAAGAGGGCATTATTTCATTCTGCCGCCATCACCCCCATGGTGCTCTCTCATCCTGGCTCATTATTATACCGACGAGTAAACAAAAGCCTCCGCCATCAAGTCTCTCCAGCCTTCCTTTTGTTTCTGGATGAATAAACAAACAGCACTCCATTAAACCCTCTTTCTTCTCCCCCTGCTTTATTTTTTGTCTTTAGTATGCAAAGGATGAGCAGATTCTTTGGTGAGAATTGAATAAAGCCGTTTTGTATGTTTACCCCCAAGAAGAATGCGAGTGGATGTAAGTTAGCGGCCACAGCATTACTTCTACAGCAGGGTATTGTAAAACTACAATTGTAACACAAACTATGAAGGATAGGACAGACCAGACCTCCGCAAATTACGGCCCGCGGCCCTAAAAGATTTTTAACCCGGCCCACCGGATGTTCTACATAATTTTTTGTTACACCTTTAACATCAAAACTGTAGCCGCCATTAATTATGGGCAGTGCTTTTTTGAAATTACCGTAAGTCTTGAACTATACAAAAGTATTTCAATGGTCGAAATCTGCGCTTTTGAGTGTTATGGGGCGGTTTAGCTCGGTTGGTAGAGTGGCTGTGCCAGGAACTTGAGGGTTGCAGGTTCGATTCCCGCTTCAGCCATCCTAGTCACTGCCGTTGTAGCCTTGGGCAAGACACTTTACCCACCTGCTCCCAGTGGCACCCACACTGGTTTAAATGTAAAAATTAGATATTGGGTTTCACCAGGTAAAGCGCTTTGAGTCACTTTGAGAAAAGCGCTATATAAATGTAATTCACGCCACTTCACAAAGGAAGCAAAACAAAAAGCGCGCACAAGGGCGGAGAACAAACTTGACTAGACAACAAAAACTAGCAATATGGCATGACTATAGAAACAAACAAACAAAACTCAACAACTGTGACATAACAAAACTCAGAAACTTATGAGGCATGAGCGGGAGGAAAACTAGGCAAGGCATGGCATGAAAGGAGTTGAGGGATACGGAAATTGCCAGGCTGGACACTTGGTAACTGTGGCTTAAATAATAGCAATGATAATTACCAGCTGGTGTGATAACTTAGGACAGGGGCGTGACATAAGGGCAAGGTGAAAATCAAATAGTTGCTATGGAAATGAGAGAAACAAGGAAGTGCAAAAGTGGGAAACAAGTGTCCAAAAAATAACCAAACATGACAAAAGCGAAACATGAACACTTTATCTCTTTTTTTCAACCAAAAATACTTTGCTCTGATTAGGGGGTACATCACTGAAAAAAAGGTTGAGAACCACTGGCATAGATTATAGTATTGACTCGCATAAGTGAAGTGAAGTGAATTATATTTATATAGCGCTTTTTCTCTAGTGACTCAAAGCGCTTTACATAGTGAAACCCAATATCTAAGTTACATTCAAACCAGTGTGGGTGACATAGTGATGACATATGATGACATAGTGCTGTATTTTACTTCTTTATGTCAGGACTTGGACTATGGGATGGTTTGTTTTTCCAACGCAAAGGGAAATTAGCACGAGCCAGACGTGAATGTGAGTACATTTTTATTTATATACTAACCAAAAGGCAAACAAATTGTATAACTCGGTTGGTAGAGCGGCCGTGCCAGCAAATTGAGGGTTGCAGGTTCGATCCCCGCTTCTGCCCTCCTAGTCACTGCCGTTGTGTCCTTGGGCAAGGCACTTTACCCACCTGCTCCCAGTGGCACCCACACTGGTTTAAATGTAAAAATTAGATATTGGGTTTCACCAGGTAAAGCGCTTTGAGTCACTTTGAGAAAAGCGCTATATAAATGTAATTCACTCCACTTCACAAAGGAAGCAAAACAAAAAGCGCGCACAAGGGCGGAGAACAAACTTGACTAGACAACAAAAACTAGCACTATGGCATGACTATAGAAACAAACAAACAAAACTCAACAACTGTGACATAACAAAACTCAGAAACTTACGAGGCATGAGCGGGAGGGAAACTAGTGTGGGTGCCACCCACACTGGTTTGAATGTAACTTAGATATTGGGTTTCACTATGTAAAGCGCTTTGAGTCACTAGAGAAAAAGCGCTATATAAATATAATTCACTTCACTTCACTTATGCGAGTCAATACTATAATCTATGCCAGTGGTTCTCAACCTTTTTTTCAGTGATGTACCCCCTAATCAGAGCAAAGTATTTTTGGTTGAAAAAAAGAGATAAAGTGTTCATGTTTCGTTTTTGTCATGTTTGTTTATTTTTTGGACACTTGTTTCCCACTTTTGCACTTCCTTGTTTCTCTCATTTCCATAGCAACTATTTGATTTTCACCTTGCCCTTATGTCCCGCCCCTGTCCTAAGTTATCACACCAGCTGGTAATTATCACTGCTATTATTTAAGCCACAGTTACCAAGTGTCCAGCCTGGCAATTTCCGTATCCCTCAACTCCTTTCATGCCATGCCTTGCCTAGTTTCCCTCCCGCTCATGCCTCGTAAGTTTCTGAGTTTTGTTATGCCACAGTTGTTGAGTTTTGTTTGTTTGTTTCTATAGTCATGCCATAGTGCTAGTTTTTGTTGTCTAGTCAAGTTTGTTCTCCGCCCTTGTGCGCGCTTTTTGTTTTGCTTCCTTTGTGAAGTGGAGTGAATTACATTTATATAGCGCTTTTCTCAAAGTGACTCAAAGCGCTTTACATGGTGAAACCCAATATCTAATTTTTACATTTAAACCAGTGTGGGTGCCACTGGGAGCAGGTGGGTAAAGTGCCTTGCCCAAGGACACAACGGCAGTGACTAGGAGGGCAGAAGCGGGGATCGAACCTGCAACCCTCAATTTGCTGGCACGGCCGCTCTACCAACCGAGCTATACAATTTGTTTGCCTTTTGGTTAGTATATAAATAAAAATGTACTCACATTCACGTCTGGCTCGTGCTAATTTCCCTTTGCGTTGGGAAAACAAACCATCCCATAGTCCAAGTCCTGACATAAAGAAGTAAAATACAGCACTATGTCATCATTTTCTGATTTATTAGATAGTATAACAGTGCAAAATATTGCTCATTTGTAGTGGCCTTTCTTGAACTATATGGGGAAAAAAGATGTAAAAAAATAACTTAAACAAGTGATTCAATTATAAATAAAGATTTCTACACATAGAAGTAATCATCAACTTAAAGTGCCCTCTTTGGGGATTGTAATAGAGATCCATCTGGATTCATGAACTTAATTCTAAACATTTCTTCACAAAAAAGAAGAAATCTTTAACATCAATATTTATGGAACATGTCCACAAAAAAATCTAGCTGTCAACACTGAATATTGCATTGTTGTATTTCTTTTCACAGTTTATGAACTTACATTCATATTTTGTTGAAGTATTATTCAATAAATATATTTATAGAGGATTTTTGAATTGTTGCTATTTATAGATAATTTTTAAAAAATCTCACGTACCCCTTGGCATACCTTCAAGTACCCCCAGGGGTACGCGTACCCCCATTTGAGAACCACTGTTCTATGTCACAGCAGCTCAGACAAAAGGACAAAGTGTCCGAAACAAATACGGAAGCACATTTTTACGTGATAATATATCATATTGTAGGTGTTTATTACACTTTGCATTCATATTTTGCTGTTTTTTTTTCAAATTTATTTGTGTTTTCCTTGATTGTAAAAGATACACAACTACGGAGGAGCTGGTTTGAGAAGTAAAAGAGGAGCGATGTTCATATGTTGTTAATATTTAGTGTGTTATTGTTCATAGTTAATATCGTAAATAAATGGGTTGTACTTGTATAGCGCTTTTCTACCTTCAAGGTACTCAAAGCGCTTTGACACTACTTCCACATTTACCCATTCACACACACATTCACACACTGATGGAGGGAGCTGCCATGCAAGGCGCTAACCAGCACCCATCAGGAGCAAGGGTGAAGTGTCTTGCTCAGGACACAACAGACATGAAGAGGTTGGTACTAGGTGGGGATTGAACCAGGGACCCTCGGGTTGCGCACAGCCACTCTTCCACTGTGCCACGCCGTCCCCCACTTTCTTTATTTTCATGTACATTTTGGGTGTTCCATTCAGAAAAAAACTGTAAAAAAGTGTTTTGAGGTGGTCTTTCATAACCTTTTTAGAACTCTATCAGACATTGTGACTTTTGGTATAAATATTCCTGATAAAAGAAAGGGACCCAAACACACACACTTACTTTACAACAGGTTTTTATAGCTAAATTTGCATTTATAATTTAAACACACATACACCTTAGCTCCCAAACCCGTTTTTTTCTGTCTATGTTACCCTCTGAATCAAAATATTTGCCCAGCTCTGGGATAGACTTTATTTATCACACAATGGGGAAATGATGTGCTTGCAGTGCAGATACAAAAAGTCACGACAAATCACCATTATTACATCACGAATAGACTTAAGGGAAAGGTCAAAGTAGTTTGTTCGTTTTTGTCAATTTTTACAAAGAACTCCCTTCTCATGTGTGCAGGTATGACAAAGTTTGTTGAATCATTTTTGTTTTGTTGCATGGTGCAAACGTTTGTGCACACTATGTGCTATTTTTATTTTTTTTTCGTTGATTTACTTTTGTAGCTGTATGTAAAAAATCGCGGCAGTGGTTGTTTGTTGTCAGATGCAAAAATATTGTTTATTTCTTGGAATGAAATTGAATTAAATGAATGTTTCTGCCAATATGGAGGATTATATACTGTATCCAAGATTAAATATTTCTCTGAACTGGACTTTAAGACAAAATGAATGCGATCATACAAAGTTTGTTTTGATGGAGGATAGCTATGGGCTGCTTCAGATACAAATGCAAAAAGGTAAGTGTGGAGAGGCACAGCCGGCGAACAAGCAGCGGGGCATGGCACGCTGGAACCCGGCCCAAGAAGGAGGCAAAGAGGCGGAAGACGCGGCCGTGCGGAGAGTGTGCCGGGAGCAACGCCGCGATCGAGTTCAGGTGCGTGGATCGCGCACCTACACACAATTAGTAAATCTCCTTAAATTGATTAACGTGTACCTCGACCTAAACAAGTTGAAAAACTTATTCGGCTGTTACCATTTGGTGGTCAATTGTACGGAATATGTATTGAACTGTGCAATCTACTAATAAAAGTATCAATCACTCAATCAATCAATCCTCTGGGTGTATAAAAGGGCAGCAGCGGAGGGAGGTGGGGCAGAAAGAGTTGGAGAGGCAGAAGTGGATGCTGAGCGCAGGAGCACACCGACGCGGAAAGCGGAAAAGAAAGCGGAAGGCCAATAAGTGACCCAACGGAAGACGCAGCTTGTGATTTGAAAAAACAAAGCACGTCAAACCTGCTCAAGAGCAAAATGTCCTTCCTTGATGGTCCGTGGAACCCGCACGACGGCAAGCGACTGTCACACTAACATACACTCACAGTACTTGATTTATTTTGTTAAAAGCAAATGGGGCCAAAAAGTATTTAATAACTTTATCAAATAGTTTGACGCATTTATCATATCATAATATCATTATAACGTTTTTATGAAAGTGAATAACTCCCTTTTTTCCCCCTGTAACTCTAATGTGCAACCTAAATCAACAATGACTAGAGCTGCACATATGAATTTAAGTAAAAAAAAAAGAAAAAAATAAAGAAGAAAAAGTATGTATGCTTCACCTGGTGTTTAGTTTACCGCATGTCACTGATGTGTATATATATATATATATATATATATATATATATATATATATACTGTGTGTGTGTATATATATACATACATATATATATATATATATATATACACATACATATATACACATACATACATATATATATATATATATATATATATATGTCTTGATTGGATTATCCAGAGAATAGTGCTCGATACCGTGGTAGAGCGCAATATGTATGTGTGGGAAAAATCGCAAGACTACTTCATCTCTACAGAACTGTTTCATGAGGGGTTCCCTCAATCATCAGGAGATTTTAATGGAAGCATTCACATACAATGGTTTATATAGGGCACAGAGTGGGTGGGTACAGGCAGGCGTAGGGTGTGGTGATTGGCTCATGTGTTACCTAGGAGGTGTTTCCGTCTGTGACGGCATGTTGATATGATTTCACTGCGCTTGTTGAGGGATGACAGGTCTGGATGATATATAATAAACAGTTTCTCTTTTAAGCATAGGTTGCATCTTTTATTACCACTGTTGTAAGGTGTGCTGGATGCAAGAATTTGCCATGTTATTGAATATTCAACATTGTTGTCTTTGAGGTTGCAAATGTGCTTGCTGAGTTCTGTGGAATTCCGCAAGGTCTGGTTTCTAAAGGAGGCCTCGTGATTATTTCATCTGGCTTTAAACGCTCCTTCGGTTAATCCTACGTACGTGTCGGATGTGCTAATGTCCCGGCGTGTTAACTTTTGCTTGGTAAATGACTGATGTTTGCAAGCACCCCCCGTTGAGAGGGCAATCAGGTTTCTCACGGCAGTTACATTCCTTATTGGTTTCAGAGTCGTTTAGTCTGGGGGAAGGCGGTCCTTTAGCAATTGTTTTGTTGTGGTTTGAAATGATTTGTTGTGTTATTCATACACCTGTAGCTCAATTTAATGTTGTTCTTGTTGAATATTTTTCTTAGGGTGTTGCCTTTGGGGAAGTGTTTGTCGATCAGAGTGAGGAACTTGTGGCCGATATTGGTTGAGACTTTTTTGCTGAATGGGGGGTTGTACCAGATGATGTTTTGTTTTCTGCTCTTTTGTAGCTGGTTTCCTGGCATGGGTTCATAGGTGAGCGTGAAGTTTAATCTGCTTTCATCAAGTGCTTTCTGGTACGGGGGGGTTGCTTGGTCGAATTCAGCTTTGCTAGATGACAGCATCGATAGCCTTTTATTAATTCCGGTAGGTATTCTTTTCGTGTTGGTGGGTGGGTGGTTGCTGTCATGGTGCACGTATTGGAGTGTTGTGTTGGGTTTCGTGAATGGCTGGTAGCGGTTATTTCTCAGGTTGAAAGTGACGTCGAGGAACTTGACGGTTTGATTGTCTGCTTCAATCGTGATCCGTAGCCCGTTCTCTTTGAAGATTTGGCATATGCGCTTCTTGGTGTTCTCGCTGCTCCTTGGCGAGGCGCGCATACTGCCAGTCCGTCATCACGGTAAATACCAAGGTTCAGGTTGAGGCTAGCAAGCTGGGAGAGGAGGAATCTCCCAATGAGTTCACACGTTTCTGCTCCCTCAAAACTCCCCATGGTAACGTCAAATGTTGAATTGTTCTTTTTTTTGCCATGGTGTACTGTTGCGGATGAGTATGGAGTTCTTTGCGTGGATGATGATGTTTCTTTCGTTGCCTGTGATTGAGTGGTAGTCCGAGGCGAAGTCTAGTGCTTGGGTCAGTAGGTCTCGCGTGATGGAAGGGTAAAATTCTTCGATGTCGTAGGAGATAAAGTTGTGTTGTTGTTTGTCTTGGATGTTGTTAAACCGTTTCATTACTGCTGCTGTATTTCTCCATTGGTTAAGTGGTGTTTTGTCCTTGATTTTTGTGTTGATTCTGTCCAGGATTATTTTGCTGATTTTTCCTATTTCAGATTTAGTTGGGTTTATTAGTCGGCATGTTGGGTTATTTGCGAAGTTGGGTTTGTGGTCCTTCAATGTGATGAAGGCTTCCTTGTTGGCTGTGGCGTCCACCCTGTCCTCAATGTCCAGTTCGGTTGCGATCCTCTTGTTTTCCAGGTGGATGTTCTGTAAAGTTTTGGGTTGCGCTTTTTTGTATGATTTGGTGATGCTTTTGTCCAGTAAAGTGTTATGTTCTGCTATGTCCATTCTGTAGAAGTTTGTGGTTTTATTGGCGGCTATGAGGTTGCTTACTTTCTTGATGCGCTCCGTGTCATTTTTCAGCTTGGTGAGGAATGGGTTGCGGGCTGGCTTGAATTTGACTGATTGTATCATTTTGAGCATGTCGTTCGCAAAGTCCTTTAATTCCTTGACTGTGGGTGGGTTCTTGGTAAATTTGAATCTGTAAGTTTCCTTTTGCATTCCTTTTGTTTCAGGGTGGAGGAAAAAGTGTGCTTTCCATCGCATCCTATGAGTCTTTGCCTGTAGTCCTTCTGTGCGGGTATGGGAATGTTCTTCGTGGAGTAGTCGATGCTGAATTTTTCCATTTCGGATCGTCGTACAGTGCTCAACAAATGTCAATTTGGAGCGGGATATGTCTTGATTGGATTCTTGCATCCAGCACACCTTACAACAGTGGTAATAAAAGATGCAACCTATGCTGAAAAGAGAAACTGTTTATTATATATCATCCAGACCTGTCATCCCTCAACAAGCGGCAGAGCTCATACTTCCTAAAAACGTGTGACGTCTTGCGTACACGTCATCATTACACGACGTTTGCAAGACGAAACTCCCGGGAAATTTAAAATTGTAATTTAGTAAACTAAAAAAGCCGTATCGGCATGTGTTGCAATGTTAATATTTCATCATTGATATATAAACTATCAGACTGCGGGGTGGGTAGTAGTGGGTTTCAGTAGGCCTTTAAAGCTTCTGTGAAAGGATTGCAGTCTACCTCGTCTGTATGCAGATGTGTCATATGAGCAAGTTTTAATGTTGTAAATGTGATGTTTTATGTGTTGTTTACTGTTTTTATTGTAACCTTGCTGCTGCCCTCTTGGCCAGGTCTCCCTTGGAAAAGAGATTTTTGATCTCAATGGGATTTTACTTGGGCTTCACGGTGGCAGAGAGGTTAGTGTGTCTGCCTCACAATACAAAGTTCCTGCAGTCCTGGGTTCAAATCCAGGCTCGGGATCTTTCTGTGTGGAGTTTGCATATTCTCCCCGTGAATGCGTGGGTTCCCTCCGGGTACTCCGGCTTCCTCCCACTTCCAAAGACATGCACCTGGGGATAGGTTGATTGGCAACACTAAATTGGCCCTAGTGTGTGAATGTGAGTGTGAATGTTTTCTGTCTATCTGTGTTGGCCCTGCGATGAGGTGGCGACTTGTCCAGGGTGTACCCTGCCTTCCGCCCGATTGTAGCTGAGATAGGCGCCAGAGCCCCCCGCGACCCCGAAAGGGAATAAGCGGTAGAAAATGGATGGATGGATGGGATTTTACTTGGTTAAATGAAGGCTGAATAAAATAAAAAAGACAAAAGAAAAACAAACAGCCTGCATTGCAGCTTCGTGTAAACATTGCTACTTTTCACCGTTAGATTTCACCTCATTCTACTTTTTTTTGTGGTTTGTTTTTTTTAATTTTGCAATAGTGTAGCCGAGTGTCCTGGGTTCGCATAATTTGGGTACTGATAAAATAAAATAATAAAAGGGAGTCATGAGAGCAGGTCCGGTCTCCACCACTTTATTGTTCCCTTCTTTACACCTTTCTCCATATACGTATATCACCTTCTTCAACAACCCACCTTTATATAGACCTCTTACGGCAACACTGGAGGGACACCCTGAACTGTTTGTTACATACGTCCCCCCCTCAATTAGAAACGTCCCCGTTTCATCACAAACAAAAATAAGTAACAAACAAGGGGAAATAGAACAGAGAAAAGAAAAAAAAATTCAAAATTCACAATAAATCAACAATATATTTTTTTTACACCGTATTGCATAGGCTAACACACTGGCCCCTCAAAACATGCAAAAACTCCCAGATGCGAAGGATGTCACTCCAATCGCCCCATTTGTAAGATAGTTCAATTATGTGGAGGAGGTCGCCCCCAGCGAGATGGTCCGATGGTGCGCAGGAGGTTACCCCAGTCACCCCCTGCGAGATAGTCCATTTGTGAGATAGTTCGTTTATGACGCTCCATCATGCCATCAGACTTGGGGTTATAGGCAGTGGTACGCGTTATTTATTTTTATTCTTTTTTCAAGCAACATACAGAGTCTAATTGAAGGGGAAACACCCTGGGGCCCCCACGGGAACCTCCGGGCCGCATCCAGAACGTCCATGACCACCCTCCGGGGGGCCGACAAACCTGGGACCCGCCCACGGGGACGCTAAGGGCACCGACGGGTCCGACACGCTCTGTACTTCTCACGCCACCGTCGGCTGTCTCTCGGCGCGAAGGGCCAGCAGCAAGACCGCAGCCGGGCCACGCCCGCAGCAAACACCTCCACGCTCTCCCCCGGAGCACGCACACTCGCCGACAGGTTGGCCCCGAACCGGTCCATTAATTGTCTTTGTTTAAAAGCTGCCCCCAGTCTCCCACGGGACGAGTCGGGAGGATCCGAAAAACCTCACCAGCTCCTGGTTGCAGTTGCGGTCGGCTCCCTCCGTCGGTGAAAGGAGCGGTTAAACAAAAAGTCCACTTTCGACATTCATGCCGTGTGAGTGTCTGTCAAACAGCGCCTCCGGGCTTAAAAAGAGTCGTGGTCACCACACCACGTGTCCGCAAAATGGCCGGGAAGCTTACTTAGCAGCTAACTCGAAATTCACGTGTCCCGTGTAAAACTTTCGTCTTCTTGTTTTTTTCAAAAACAGCAGTTAAAATAATCCCACCGCTGCCACCAATGTAGCCGAGTGTCCTGGGTTCGCATAATTTGGGTACTGATAAAATAAAATAATAAAAGGGAGTCATGAGAGCAGGTCCGGTCTCCACCACTTTATTGTTCCCTTCTTTACACCTTTCTCCATATACTTATATCACCTTCTTCAACAACCCACCTTTATATAGACCTCTTACGGCAACACTGGAGGGACACCCTGAACTGTTTGTTACAATAGCATTTCTAGAATATTCGGCGGGCCACTAAACAATTAGCTGCGGGCGGCAAATGGCCCCCGGGCCGCACTTTCGACACGAAACCATATCAGATAGTCACGTAACAACCTCTCCTTACTTACGTCGCTTATATGAGCTGAGCCGCGTCCTGCCGCCATGGCTCCCGATAATTGTCTCGGCGTGCTTTCCTCCTTCTAGGACCCAGTGAGTGTACCTGCCGGTCCCCCAGGACGTGTGACGTCAGCGGCTTCAGTTCAGGAGCTCCCGGGTGCTCTGCTTCAGTCGTGCCCAACAGGCGCATTTCCCGTCAGGCGCGCAAAGGCGGCGGAGGACACACCCACGAAAAAAAAAAAAAAAGACCCCGACTTTTCTCCGCGTCCTCGCCCCCGCTGCGGCGACATGTCCTCGGCCGTCACCGAGACTGAGGAGTCGGTGCGGAGCTCCGCGCTGACGCCGCTCAAGCTGGTGGGGCTGATGTGCGTCTTCCTGGCGCTGTGCCTGGACGTCGGTGCCCTGATGAGTCCTGCGTGGGTGACGGCGGACGACCAGTACTATCTGTCTCTGTGGGAGTCCTGCTGGAAGCCGGCCAGCACCGACAAGTGGCAGTGCAGCAGCACGCTCGGCTCAGGTAAGAAAGGGTCCACTCACACGCTATGGAGACACTCTTCTAAAGCACAGGTGTCACACGGAAGGCCCACGCATCATTGTATTTGGCCACTCAAAATATTCGTCTGTAAAGTACTTTATCTTTAATTACTAAATCTATGTTCTTTACATTATGAAAACACAAGCCCCGTTTCCTTTTGAGTTGGGAAATTGTGTTAGATGTAAATATAAACGGAATACAATGATTTGCAAATCATTTCAACCCATATTCAGTTGATTGCACTACAAAGACAAGATATTTGATGTTCAAACTCACAAACTTTTTTCTTTTTTGTTAATGATAATTAACTTTGAATTTCATGGCTGCAACACATGCCAAAGTAGTTGGGAAAGGGCATGTTCACCACTTTTACATCACATTTTCTTTTAAAGCGGAACATTATCACAATTTCAAAAGGGTTAAAAACAATAAAAAATCAGTTCCCAGTGGCTTGTTTTATTTTTCGAAGTTTTTTTCAAAATGTACACCTCCCGGAATATCCCGAAAAACTGCTTCAAAGTGCCTGATTTTTACCATCGCTATATCCACCCATCCATTTCCCTGTGACGTCATACAGTGCTGCCAATACAAACAACAATGGCGGTTACCACAGCAAGATATAGCGACATTAGCTCGGATTCAGACTCGGATTTCAGCGGCTTAAGCGATTCAACAGATTACGCATATATCGAAACAGATGGTCGGAGTATGGAGACAGATAGCGAAAACGAAATTGAAGAAGAAATTGAAGCTATTGAGCGAATAGCTATTGACGCTATTCGGCCATAGCATGAGTGTACCTAATGAAGTGGCCCATAGCATGGCTGCCTTATTAGCATCACCGGTAAAATGTGCAGACCAAACGATCAGGACTTTCGCATCTTGAGACACTGGAGCAACTTAAATCCGTCGATTGGTAAGTGTTTGTTTCGCATTAAATGTGGGTATCTAGTTTCAAATGTACATACAGCTAGCGTAAATAGCATGTTAGCATCGATTAGCATAGCATGTTAGCATCGATTAGCTGGCAGTCATGTCGTGACCAAATATGTCTGATTAGCACATAAGTCAACAACATCAACAAAACTCACCTTTGTGATTTCGTTGACTTAATCGTTGCAAATGCCTCTGCAGGTTATCCATACATCTCTGTGCCATGTCTGTCTTATCATCGCCGGGAAAAATGTGCAGACACTCTGGCAAATTCAATGGGGGTCTGACGGCAGATTTCTTGCCAGTGGTGCAACTTGAATCCCTCCCTGTTAGTGTTGTTACACCCTCCGACAACACACCGACGAGGCATGATGTCTCCAAGGTTCCAAAAAATAGTCGAAAAAACGGAAAATAACAGAGCTGAGACCCGGTGTTTGTAATGTGAAAATGAAAATGGTGGGTGTGTTACCTCGGTGACGTCACGTTCTGACGTCATCGCTAAAAGAGCGATAAACAGAAAGGCGTTTAATTTGCCAAAATTCACCCATTTAGAGTTCGGAAATCGGTTAAAAAAATACATGGTCTTTTTTCTGCAACATCAAGGTTTATATTGACGCTTGCATAGGTTTGGTGATAATGTTCCCCTTTAACAACACTTAGTAAATGTTTGGGAACTGAGGAGAGACCTTTTTGAAGCTTTTCAGGTGGAATTCTTTCCCATTCTTGTATTATGTACAGCTTTAGTTTTTTTTGTAAGCATTTCACCAATCTCGCGCACTTTGCAAATTATACGTAATTTCCATTGTGCGCGAACAATTTGCATATCGCAAGACGAGATTTAAGACGGGATTTTGTGGATGGTTTAGTCATTAACCCTACATTATTATATTTTATAAAAAGTAAACCAAGTTGTGGTAGTAGTTTAGTCAGTAGTTTAGTCGTGGATGTACACTTTATAGTGGTTGGGGTTAGGGTTGGACTGATTTGAGGGCAGTACTCAGTTTTATTTACCTGACTACAAATGAATAGATTTACATAAGTATTTAATAAATTATTTTGACACCAAAAACATGTATTTGCGCCCATTGATTTGCAAAATAATAATTAACTTAGAATTTCATGGCTGCAACACGTGCTAAAGTAGTTGGGAAAGGGCAAGACACTTTACCCACCTGCTCCCAGTGCCACCCAGACTGGTTTTAAATGTAACTAAGATATTGGGTTTCACAATGTAAAGCGCTTTGAGTCTTTTGAGAAAAGCACTATATAAATATAATTCACTTCATTTCATTTCAACCCATTTACCATTTATCATTCTTAACTATAGTTGGATCTGTTTAGCAGAGCTTCTAAAACTTGTAGCTCATCCTCCTTATGTTTAGGATCAACAATATTAGTTTATGGATCATAATTTTTCCCAAAGTAATTGTTGTCGCTCCCAAAGTCTGCATGTTTTGCATTGTTGTTGGTGATGAAGGGATCCGCGGTTCATACCTCGACGTCATGCGACGACTTGTCCGGCTAGCTCATTATCTCTCAAAATGGCTTCTGAATCCCTGTGAGATTGATTGTTTGATTTACTCGCTAAGTTTGGAAGTCTTCCGGTGTCACACATCAGATATATATGATAATAGCTTCAATATAGAGACAACTTGCTTTTCCTTTTTAGTAGTACTTTTAAGTTAATGAGAGAATACGCACAAAGCTTGATTTGACTGACAGTGAACGAACACCAACATTTTAAAGGCCTACTGAAATGTGATTTTCTTATTTAAACGGGGATAGTGTCATGTGTCATACTTGATCATTTCGCGATATTGCCATATTTTTGCTGAAAGGATTTAGTAGAGAACATCGATGATAAAGTTCGCAACCTTTGGTTGCTAATAAGAAAGCCTTGCCTTTAAGGGAAGTAGCGGACGATGTGCGCGTGACGTCACGGGTTGTGGAGCTCCTCATATTGTTTACAATCATGGCCACCAGCAGCGAGAGCGATTCGGACCAAGAAAGCGACGATTTCCCCATTAATTTGAGCGAGGATGAAAGATTCGTGGATGAGGAAAGTGAGAATGAAGGACTAGAAAAACAAAACAAAAAAAACCAAAAAAACTAGATGGCAGAGCGATTCCGATGTTATTAGACAAATTTACTAGGATAATTCTGGAAAATCCCTTATCTGCTTATTGTGTTACTAATGTTTTAGTGAGATTATATGGTCCCACCTGTACAACTTGAAAGTCGGAGGGGTGTGGCCACGGCTGTGGTGACCGCCAGTGTCTCCGAGGGAAGCCACGTTTCTCGACGAGGCAAAGGCAGGCGATGGGGCCGGGCTGCCTCCTCCCACAGGTCGGGGGCGGCCTGTGGGAGGAGGCAAGAGAGTCCGCTGCTGCCTCTTTGACAGGTGCAGGAGGAACGACGCAAGCTTTCTGCTCAAGTCTACGGTAAGAGTCGACTTATTACCACCATTTCCTCACCGAAACCTGCCGGTTGACATGTGGTAGGGAACCATGTTCGCTTGACCGCTCTGTTCCATAGTAAAGCTTCACCGTCATCTTTCGGGAATGTACACAAGGAAACACCGGCTGTGTTTGTGTTGCTAAAGGCGGCCGCAATACACCACTTCCCACCTACAGCTTTCTTCTTTGACGTCTCCATTATTAATTGGACAAATTGCAAAATATTTAGCAACACAATAGTCCAGAATATTGTGGAATTATGTGATGAAAAGAGACGACTTATAGCTGTGAACGGTGCTTGACCAAAATGTCCTCTACAATGCGTGACGTCACGCGACGTTTTAGCTTGATACTTCCGCGCGAAAATTTAAAATTGCAAATTAGTAAACTAAACCGGCCGTATTGGCATGTGTTGCAATGTTAATATTTCATCATTGATATATAAATTATCAGACTGCGTGGTCGGTAGTCGTGGGTTTCAATAGGCCTTTAAGGTTGCTCTACCAAGAGTGCGTATCTTGGACAAAGGTTCCTGGTGACATACAGTATTTACTGTAAGTCAAGGTGGAGAATTCTGCGTGGCCAAAATCTGCACCTTTTGCGCATCTTTCCCCTCTTTGTGCGTATGGGAGAATTGGGCTATCGGTGAATCGTCAGACATGTTTTCACTTGGCTGTTACCGGAAAAACGCTATTTTTCTTGGAACAACCTGAGAAATGCTGGAGAAACTAATCTGGAACCTAAATCTGGAATTAGTGAGCCTTGCTAGAAACAAACAAACTCCAATTTACTTCCACTGCAAACTGGCAGCTGATTACAAGCAGACCATAAAGTTTAGTTTTGTAAGTATTTTACTTCTCCACATTAATTCTACCTTTTACGTTTACGCAGGCTTACGAAAACACCATTCGGTGCTCTGTCTGCTGCCGGAATCGTGTGTGTGTGTGTGTGTGTGTGTGTGTGTGAGTGTGTGTGAGTGTGTGTGTGTACATGTGTGTGCGAGCACCATCAGCGGCCACATTGAGCTGACCTATTTGTGGACAGTCTCTTCTGAATATTTCAGGTCACACCCTTATTTCCACATTTTTATTGCTTCATTGCACAGTACTTCTTTCGCTTTTAAGTCCACCCGTCAACCAGCACTTCACTGCTCTCCAAATTGTATTGGCTGTTCAATGTGTCAGTCGTTAGGATTGGATGTAATTGGCCCGAAGCGGTGTAGTTCTATGCCACGGTTTTTGTATGATTAGGTTTTGGACAACGTTAATGCCTGTAATATGTCTAAGGTTTTTTTTCCACAAATTGTTGACTCGGTACCAAGTCTCTGTAAAGAGTGGATATCGTGTCACGGTCGAGAATGTGGTGGCAAGGTGAGTGAGTGAGTCAATTGCTCTGTTGAGTGTTGCTGGGTCAGGTTTGGTTTTGGAATTGGATTGCATTGTTATGGTATTGCTGTGTATTGTTTTGTTGGATTGATGGTATTAAAAATTAAAATCGATTCTGAATAGCACAACGTGAGAATCGCGATTCAAATTCGAATCGATTTTTTTTTCCCCCAGCCTAGCTTCTATCCCTCCATTTCATGCACTCCTCTGTCCTTCTTTGTGAGGAGTTATGCAAATTAATGGCACGTAAGCAAAGGATTTTTTTATGGTGTTTGTTTTGCTTCTGGGGAGGAGCATCCTGTCACTGAACAGATTTTTCTGCACACTGATGATGTCCTGCAGTGAGTGGCTGGTTTCATGTTTGTTTTTTCTTTGTTTGCTCGTCCAGCCTGAAGGGATTCTTCCTGAAGGTGCTGCCTCCCCAGCAGACCACAGTGTAGAATATTACACTGATACACCCAATGATGGCTGTGTTATTTGCATACTTCTGAATGTGACACAGCTCAGAATCGGAGCAGAAACTTGTCTGAGGTGTAAAGTGTGAAGAGGAAGTGGACCAGCACAGGTGCTTGTGCTGCTGACCACTGTGTCAAACGTGACGACCTCCAACAGTACATACTGTAGTCTGTCAGTGAGGTAGCTGGAGAGCCAGGTTTCCAATTGTTTTGCAGAATGTACATTCTTTCCTTCAAATCAATGTCCATTTTTGTTAAATTGACCTGTTTATGTCACTGCCTCTCAGACTGGCTGATTGACTGACGTCAACTTAAGTGGTTTTTGACATAACTGAAATTGAAATTCTTTCATCTCCGTAATATCGCTAAAATTTGCTCCATTTCGTCCACTAGTGACGCCGAGATCATTATCCATGCGTTTGTTACGCCTCGTCTCGATTATTGCAACGTATTATTTTCGGGTCTCCACATGTCTAGCATTAAAAGATTACAGTTGGTACAAAATACGGCTGCTAGACTTTTGACAAGAACAAGAAAGTTTGATCATATTACGCCTGTACTGGCTCACCTGCACTGGCTTCCTGTGCACTTAAGATGTGACTTTAAGGTTTTACTACTTACGTATAAAATACTACACCAGGGGTCTCCAACCTTTTTGAAACCAAGAGCTACTTCTTGGGTACGGATTAATGCGAAGGGGCTACCAGTTTGATACACACTTAAATTATTTAATTTAATTTATTTTTATTTTTTGTTTTTATTCAGTCATTGGTGGAGCTCCGGATAGTATTTGAATGTCGTTTTTAATATTTTTGTGCAGCACTTTGGAAACATTTTGTTGTTTAAATGTGCTATATAAATAAAATGGATTTGATTGGATTGGATTGGATTAAAATAATGCCAGAAATAGCCAATTTGCTCAATTTACCTTTAACTCTGTTATTATTAATAATTAATGATATTTATCTTTGTGGAAACACTGATCATCTTAAGGATTTCTGACAATAATAGATATTTTTGATGACATGTTTTAAATAGGTTACCATCCAATCTGCACTTTGTTAGAATATATAACAAATTGGACCAAGCTATATTTCTAACAAAGACAAATCATTATTTCTTCTAGATTTTCCAGAACAACATTTTTTAAAGAAATTCTAAATACTTTGAAATAGGATTTAAATTTGATTCTTTAGATTTTCCAGATATGCCAAAATATTTGTTTTTTAAATTTTAATCATAATAAGTTTGAAGAAATATTTCACAAATATTCTTTGTCGAAAAAACAGAAGCTAAAATGAAAAACTTAAAATGTATTAATTATTCTTTAAAATAAGAATTTTTTTTTTACTTGAACATTGATTTAAATTGTCAGGAAAGATGAGGAAGGAATTTAAAAGATAAAAAGGTATATGTGTTTAAAAATCATAAAATCATTTTTAAGGTTGTATTTTTTTCTCTCAAATTATAAGAAGCAAAGTAAAAAAATAAATGATTTTTTTTTAAACAAGTGAAGACCAAGTCTTTAAAATATTTTCTTGGATTTTGAAATTCTATTTGAGTTTTGTTTCTCTTAGAAGTAAAAATGTTGAGCAAAGCGAGACCAGCTTGCTAGTAAATAAATACAATTAAAAAAATAGAGGCAGCTCACTGGTAAGTGCTGCTATTTTTAGAACAGGCCAGCGGGCAACTCATCACGGTCCCGCAGGCACCGTGTTGGTGACCCCTGTGCTACACGGTCTAGCTCCAGCCTATCTTGCCGATTGTATTGTACCATATGTCCCGTCAAGAAATCTGCCTTCAAAGGACTCCGGCTTATTAGTGAGCTTATTAGCGGGCTATAGAGCGTTTTCCGTTCGGGCTCCAGTACTCTGGAATGCCCTCCCGGTAACAGTTCAAGATGCCACCTCAGTAGAAGCATTTAAGTCTCACCTTAAAACTCATTTGTATACTCTAGCCTTTAAATAGACTCCCTTTTTAGACTAGTTGATCTGCCGTTTTTTTCTTTTTCTCCTCTGTCCCACTCTCTCTTGTGGAGGGGGTCCGGTCCGGTGACCCAGGATGAACAGCTCATCCAGAGTCGGGACCCAGGATGGACCGCTCGCCTGTGTATCAGTTGGGTACATCTCTGCGCTGCTGGTCCGCCTCTGCTTGGGATGGTTTCCTGTTAGCTCCACTATGGACGGGACTCTCGCCACTGTGTTGGATCCACTTTGGACTGGACTCTCACGGTTGTGTTGGATCCACCATGGATTGAACTTTCACAGTATCATGTTAGACCCGCTCAACATCCATTGCTTTCGGTCCCCTAGGGGGAGGGGGGTTGCCCACATATGCGGTCCTCTCCAAGGTTTCTCATAGTCATCATTGTCACTGACGTCCAATTGGGTAGGACTTTTCCATGACCTTATGTGGGTTCTACCGAGGATGTCGTTGTGGTTTGTGCAGCCCTTTGAGACACTGGTGATTTAGGGCTATATAAATAAACATTGATTGATTGATTGAAACGAGCCCCGGCTTCTGACTACGTCCAGACACAAAAAAATTGTGATGATAAAGGATTTCCTCTGACATGGTTGACTTCCATTTGTGCACATTTCTATCTAGATTATTGTGTTTTTATATGATATTTTATACTTGAGCTGCTTTTGTCTGTCTTGACCATATTGACAAAGTTTTGGTACATCTGCAAACCTTTTCTTTGGTGGCTAAAAAATCTAATAAAAAAAATAATAAGTGCATTTTGTTAGTTGCTGTGGTAGAATCTTAGTTAATACAGCCATGCTTTTATTTTGAAACTTAGTTTCACTTACCACAAAGTAATTGTCGGCATTTTTAATAAAGGAAAGCTGTATCTGTTTTTTGTAAATTTCGCCCATCATCCACAATATTTATACGAGTCAAGGACACAGACATATTTACATTCACGAAAAACTGCTAGTACGAGGCAGCTAACAATGCAAATAATGGGGATAGGATATATTTTGCCCTCTAAAAAACACCCAGCAAAAAAAAAGTGCAGTTTTCCGATAATGCTGTGCAATTAGTTATGTTGCCCTTGTGGTTTCACACTTCTTAGTGATAATATTAAGGATAACGTTATCAACACTACAACACATAACATAAACAAACCATTTTTTCATTTGTCGACATCTGTTTTAAGACATCCATCCATCCATTTTCTACCGCTTATTCCCTTTCGGGGTCGCGGGGGGCGCTGGCGCCTATCTCAACTACAATCGGGCGGAAGGCAGGGTACACCCTGGACAAGTCGCCACCTCAGACAGTGGTTCTCAAATGGGGGTACCGTAAAAACTACAGCAAACAGTTGCTAAATAGCACCTGTAGAATAGTAAAATCAAAAATTGTTTATTATGCAGTGGATTCATGAACACCAAGAAACAGTAGATAACCTAAATCAGTACGGTTGTAATATGTACAAAACCCATTACTTTACTGTGAAGTACTGTACTGTAAAGTTCAAATTTAAATGACGATAAAAAAGAAGTCTAAGTGGAAACAGTAAAAATATTTAAAACGCATTCGTAAATACTGTAATACAAATTCTCTAAAATGTACGGTTTTATTTTAAATTTAAAGATTGAGCAGATTGTACATTGTGTGACGGAAACATGGCCGAGAGCCGGTGAGTCCGCCCCTCTTAATGAACTTCTGCCTCCGAAGTATTCCTACTTTATTTCTCCATGGTCGTCCGGTCGAAAAGGAAGACCATTAGCAGTTGTTTTTGAAAATTACTTTAAATGCCGTCAGATCCACTTGAAATCCTCCTTTTCAAGCTTCGAACTGTGCATGTTTGAGCTGGAGGGGGCATGGCTTCCAACTCCAGCTGAATCTCAGGAGAAAATTTCTTCTGGGAGGTTTTCGGGAGAGGAGCTGAATTTCGGGAGTCTCCCGGAAAATCTGGGAGGGTTGGCAAGTATGCTCGCAATCGACGTAATGGGCACCCCTGACTTAGATGAATTACTTACCATGAATTGATTAATGTGGACCCCGACTTAAACAAGTTGAAAAACTTATTCGGGTGTTACCATTTAGTGGTCAATTGTACGGAATATGTACTGAACTGTGCAATCTACTAATAAAAGTATCAATCAATCAATCAAAGATGATCATTATTATCAAACCATATTATATCAATGTTTACATCCAGAGCAGCCATCTTTTACACCAAGTTGGGGCTCGTAAGAATGCTCAGACTTTCCCAGTAAGTAATCTGACCTCAAGGGGCGTTTCAGTTAAATTTCCGACTAGGAACTCGAAAATTTCGACTTGCCAGTATTAATGGAACACACCATATACCCACCATCCTTTCACTTTTATCAGAAATAGGTTCTGGTTCTTACGGGTTAAATAGGCCAGTCAAAGTCAAATGATTCATGAAGAGAATTGTTTAATTGAAATACAAATGTGAGAGAAACAATTTTCTGCTATGTAAAATTTCCATGAAAAAAAGAAATGTGAAAGCCACTCATGCAAATGAGTCTCAGGCTGTATTATTTTTAGTTGTGCTTCATATTGCTCGTTTTTCTTATCTGACTTTTACCACATCTGGGCTTGTTTTGCTTTTACCCGGCCCGATAAAAGAAGGAGCAAAATTGATGTAGCAATATGGGCCAAGGCCTGTGTGCGATTTAACTGCACATTTACACTGCCACTATCTATAAATACAGCAAGCACAGCTTTTTTAGTGCAGGCTTTTTGTCAACTTCGGTGTACTAAGTGCTCCTTCCCTTCCTGACCTTTCTCTCAGTTTCATGGCCTCTTTCCTCCACTCTTGTAACATAACTCTGTTTTATCTTCTTTCTTTCCTTGCCTCCACCTTCATTTTCAGCCTTCCATCCAACAACATACGTACTTTCATCACATCATCCTGGATTCACTTCTCATTCCTCCTGTCAATTTTCCTTGCCTTTGCGCTTTTTATCCAGTTCTTTCCAGGCGTCGCTTCTATTTTTGGAGCTGTCGCTGTGTCGCTTTTGATCCGTATCTGTGTTGAGGTATGAGATATCGTAAATGACTCCATCACCCCTAACAGACTTTGCTCTTGTGTGGATTTTATTTTTAGAGCAGCAATGATCTATTTTTGAAATATTGGAAAACCTTTTCAACAAACAATTCATAGTATAATTTCCCCAAATTGTCAGAACATCATTTCTTGAAACCACTGGCGGACTGTGCATTTCCCACCTAGGCCTTCAGTGATGTCCGACTTCAATGATCTCCTCTCAAAATACCGTCACTACATGACCATTGCTGGAGAAAAACCATGCAGGAACACATTTACTGGGCATTGAATCACATCCATAGTGTACAAAACTGGTTATTTTCTGGCGCATTTACAAATAAATTAATCCACATCAGCAATTAAGACATATCTTACCATATTTCCTTGAATTGCCGCCGGGTATATAGTATACGCCTGCCTAGAATTACTGCCGGGTCAAACTCGTTTGGCAAAATAATTAGCGCATGCTTAGCATTACCGCCGGCTCAGGATTAACGCCGGGTCAAACTCGTTTCGCAAAATATTATTTTTATTAGCGCATGTCTAGAATTTCTGCCGGGTCAAACTCGTTTTGCAAAATAATTAGCATATGCCTAGAATTTCCCCCGGGTCAAACTCGTCACGTCACGAGTGACACTTCACCTGTCATCATTTTCAAAATGGAGGAGGCTGATTTCAATCATTAGAAATCGCATGAAGGGAAGAAGGTTAATAGCTATTCAGTAGGATTTAAGGTCCAAGCTATTGAATATGCTAAAAAGAACAGTAAGCATCTATGTTTTATTAATATACCGTAGCTGCGTGTGTAAAATATGAGTCATTAAATGACTCCCACCTCTTGGTGGTAGAGGGCGCTAGTGATCCTTCTTGTGAATACTCGGCTGCAGAAGAAGTGACAACAAGCAGCAAGAGTGAGCAGCGATCGTTTATTTTTTCCTCTCGCTTGCACTTTTAACATGGAGGATTACATATCTAAAATAAAATACTTCTCTAAACTGGACTTTCAATCGAAGCAGGAAGTAATAAAGGAAGATCTCCATCGAGACAGAGACTTTTAAAACTGAAGAAAGATAAGGAAGACTTTTATAAACAAGTTATCGATGCTTTTGATCAGAAGGAGCTGCGCATGGACTTCATTTATAAGTAAAGGTAAGACCATAATATTGTTTTTATTTTTATTTTTATTAAATGTGCTTTTTATGATGGTATCCTTACATCACACTCTAATTTATAAGCTCAGGCCTAAATTTACCGCATGCCTTTGGTAAACGCCGGAGTGAGAAGAGGTTTTAAATTAATTAGCGCCCCGGCGGCAATTCAAGGAAATACTTACTGTGGTACTGTCAAAATTAAAATGGCAAAAAATATATTAAAAGTGAAAAACTAAAATATTTGAACTCACAATTTGTAGCACCCATTCGACGGCGTATAAGCCCGTGGTGCCCCTCGTCGTCATTTCCCCATTTCATCACCAGAACAGCTGAGCTAGCTTTTGGAATTGGCCGACATTGTCTCACAAGATGTAGTTTCTCTTTAAATATCCTTCTTGAAAATTGCCTTGTAAATATAAATCGGCCACCAAATCAACGTTTTGTTTTCCTTCTCTGCTATACCGGTCTGACTACGGCACAAAACTTCCTGCTAAATTGCAACTTGTGATTGGATACTCACTTTGGAATGACAAGTGAGTGTCCAACCACAGTCTTGTTAACATCAGGCGACTTAGATAGGCTACTGTCAACAACTTTTGATCTGATTGGCTATCACAACTGTCTATTGTTGATTCTGAAGGTCTCGGGCAGATTTGGTACAGCATGGCAACATATAAAACAACCGCAATGGAAGGAGCATAATATGACATGAAGATAATATGAATACTTTTAGATATTTAGGAAAAGTAGATTAAAAAATGACTTTAATCTTTAATTATGATCATGATTTCTGGTTATGTTAGGCTTGAAGCCTACACCCGTTTTGGCCTTGCACAAAAATGCAAAAAGTCAGATTACACTTCCCAATTGATTGATTGATTGATATTTTTATTAATAGATTCCACAGTTCAGTACATATTCCGTACAATTGACCACTAAATGGTAACACCCGAATAAGTTTTTCAACTTCTTTAAGTTTGCTTGTTTTGGGAAGTTTGCAGTTTTGGTTTTAGTGTCTGCAGTGAGGTGGCGACTTGTCCAGGGTGTACCCCGCCCTCCGTAGCTGAGATAGGCGCCAGCGCCCCCGTGAGCCCAAAAGGGAATAAGCGGTAGAAAATGGATGGATGGAAGTTGTTTAAGTCGGGGTCCAAGTTAATCAATTCATAGTGATTTCTCAAACTTTGCCATCAAAATCAAACCATCAACTTTGATTGATTGATTGAGAAGTTTGACATCTTAAAGAATTGAATCCATATAATGCATTAAAAAGGCAAATGGATGGCACAAAAA
This sequence comes from Nerophis ophidion, assembly GCF_033978795.1. Lineage (NCBI taxonomy): Eukaryota > Metazoa > Chordata > Actinopteri > Syngnathiformes > Syngnathidae > Nerophis > Nerophis ophidion. The sequence continues at coordinate 69,407,104 of NC_084616.1, read as the reverse complement.
TCAAAAGGTTTGTTTCCATTGTCGTCCATTAAATATTCATCACATTTGATACATTCAATAATAAAAGATATATAACCTGTCACATGTATATTAAAAAATGATAAATTATGTACCCCGCCTTCCGCCCGATTGTAGCTGAGATAGGCGCCAGCGCCCCCCGCGACCCCAAAAAAGGGAATAAGCGGTAGAAAATGGATGGGAAGGAAATTATGTACACATACACAGTATACATGTCAGGTGATTAGAAAAACAATATATACACAAAAAGGGGGATGGGGGATTTATACACTATGTACATGACACTATGTACATGACACTCTGTACATGACACTATGTACATGACACTATGTACATGACACTATGTACATGACACTATGTACATGACACTATGTACATGACACTCTGTACATGACACTATGTACATGACACTATGTACATGACACTATGTACATGACACTCTGTACATGACACTCTGTACATGACACTATGTACATGACACTATGTACATGACACTATGTACATGACACTATGTACATGACACTATGTACATGACGCTATGTACATGACACTATGTACATGACACTATGTACATGACGCTATGTACATGACGCTATGTACATGACGCTATGTACATGACGCTATGTACATGACAATATGTACATGACACTATGTACATGACACTCTGTACATGACACTCTGTACATGACACTATGTACATGACACTATGTACATGACACTCTGTACATGACACTATGTACATGACACTATGTACATGACACTATGTACATGACACTCTGTACATGACACTCTGTACATGACACTATGTACATGACACTCTGTACATGACACAATGTACATGACACTCTGTACATGACACTCTGTACATGACACTATGTACATGACACTCTGTACATGACACTATGTACATGACACTCTGTACATGACACTCTGTACATGACACTCTGTACATGACACTCTGTACATGACACTATGTACATGACACTCTGTACATGACACTCTGTACATGACACTCTGTACATGACACTCTGTACATGACACTATGTACATGACACTCTGTACATGACACTCTGTACATGACACTCTGTACATGACACTCTGTATATGACACTATGTACATGACACTGCACATGTTGACTCTAAGAGTGTGCAAAACAGAATGAGAAAATATATATACACTATAACCACATATAAACCTGTTTGATGCTTCGAAGAGTTGCTGGGGATCAATTTTGGTTCAGATCAATCAATGTTTACTTATATAACCCTAAATCACTAGTGTCTCAAAGGGCTGCACAAACCACCACGACATCCTCGGTAGGCCCACATAAGGGCAAGGAAAACTCACCCCCAGTGGGACATCGGTGACAATAATGACCCAGTGGGACGTCGGTGACAATAATGACTATGAGAACCTTGGAGAGGAGGAAAGCAATGGATGTCGACCGGGTCTAACATGATACTGTGAAAGTTCAATCCACAATGGATCCAACACAGTCGCGAGAGTCCAGTCCAAAGCGGATTCAACACAGCAGCGAGAGTCCCGTTCATAGCGGAGCCAGCAGGAAACCATCCCAAGCGGAGGCGGATCAGCAGCGCAGAGATGTCCCCAGCCGATACACAGGCAAGCAGTACATGGCCACCGGATCGGACCGGACCCCCTCCACAAGGGAGAGTGGGACATAGAAGAAAAAGAAAAGAAACGGCAGATCAACTGGTCTAAAAAGGGAGTCTATTTAAAGGCTAGAGTATACAAATTAGTTTTAAGGTGAGACTTAAATGCTTCTACTGAGGTGGCATCTCGAACTGCATTCCAGAGTACTGGAGCCCGAACGGAAAACGCTCTATAGCCCGCAGACTTTTTTTGGGCTTTGGGAATCACTAATAAGCCGGAGTCCTTTGAACGCAGATTTCTTGCCGGGACATAAGGTACAATACAATCGGCAAGATAGGATGGAGCTAGACCGTGTAGTATTTTATACGTAAGTAGTAAAACCTTAAAGTCACATCTTAAGTGCACAGGAAGCCAGTGCAGGTGAGCCAGTACAGGCGTAATGTGATCAAACTTTCTTGTTCTTGTCAAAAGTCTAGCAGCCGCATTTTGTACCAACTGTAATCTTTTAATGCTAGACATGGGGAGACCCGAAAATAATACGATACAGTAGTCGAGGCGAGACGTAACAAACGCATGGATAATGATCTCGGCGTCTTTAGTGGACAGAATGGAGAGAATTTTAGCGATATTACGGAGATGAAAGAAGGCCGTTTTAGTAACGCTTTTAATGTGTGACTCAAAGGAGAAAGTTGGGTCGAAGATAATACCCAGATTCTTTACCGAGTCGCCTGATCAGGTCGAGATTGAGTTGAGCCATGATTTTATGGCAGTTTTGAAATTTAGTAGGGAAGTTTGAATTTTAAAGGCCTACTGAAACCCACTACTACCCACCACGCAGTCTGATAGTTTATATATCAATGATGAAATATTAACATTGCAACACATGCCAATACGGCCGGTTTAGTTTACTAAATTGTAATTTTAAATTTCCCGCGGAGTTTCTTGTTGAAAACGTTGTAGAATGATAACGCGTGTGCGTGACGTCACGGACTGTCAGGAAATATTAGCCCAGCACCATTTGCGGCTAAAAGTCGTCTCTTTGCATCGCGCAATTAAACAGTATTCTGGACATCCGTGTTGCTGAATCCTTTGCAATTTGTTCAATTAATAATGGAGAAGTCAAAGTAGAAAGATGGAGTTGGGAAGCTTCAGCCTTTAGCCACACAAACACACGATGATTCCTTGTTTAAAATTCCCAGAGGTGAAGCTTTACTATGGATCAGAGCGGTCAAGCGAACATGGTTATCGACCACTTGTCAACCGGCAGGTTTCGGTGAGAAAATTGTGTTAAAAAGTCGCCTCTTACCGTAGATCTGTGGAGTTTGCGCCGTCCTTGTATCTGCCGTCAACTTCCCTCAGTGGACACACCCCTCTGACTATCAGGTACTATTTAATCTCACTTTAACACTAGCAACACAATAGAAAGATAAGGGATTTCCCAGAAGTATCCTAGTAAATGTCTTTAAAAACATCTGAATCCGTCCCAATACAATCGCCTTTTTTTTTTTTTTAACATTATTATTTTTTTTTTTCTAGTCCTTCGCTATCAATATCATCATCCACAAATCTTTCATCCTCGCTCAAACTAATGGGGAAATTGTCGTTTTCTCTGTCCGAATAGCTTTTGCTGCTGGAGGCTGCCATTATAAACAATGTGAGGATGTAAGGAGGCCTCACCCTTGTGATGTCATCGTCTGCGACTTCCGGTAACGGCAAGGCTTTTTTATCAGCACCAAAAGTTGCGAACTTTATCGTCGATGTTCTCTAATAAATCCTTTCAGCAAAAATATGGTAATATCGCGAAATGATCAAGTATGACACATAGACTGGACCTGCTATCCCCGTTTAAATAAGAAAATCTCATTTCAGTAGGCCTTTAAGGTCTGTTGGTAGTGCATTCCAGCGTGTGTTGGCTAAATAGTAGAATGCATTTTTTCCCTCTTGTGTAGTACCTGTGAGCATCACTTTGGGGAAATAATTGGACAGGTACTTGGGGACAGTTTCTCTGAGTATTTTAAATAGCAGCAGATTGCATTTTTGTGTACTCTTTCCTCAACTCTAAGCCATCAAAATTTGGTAAAGTGGGCTTGAGTTAGGTGAGTCCTATATGGGAGGTTGAGCAGGAGTCTCACCAGCTTGTTTTGGGGAGTTTGTAGTTTTGGTTTTAGTGGCTTGAGGATACTGGTGAACCATAAGGTGCAGGCGTAGTCAAAATAACACTGTATGAGGCCTCCGGCAAGGGTCTTAAGTGTATCCCTGTTGATAAAACGCAGAAATCCTGTCCAAAAGTGTAGTTTTATTATAGAGCAGGGGTTGGCAACCCACAGCTCTGGAGCCACGTGCGGCTATTGGATCACTCTTATGTGGCTCAGCTGCATACTTGCCGACCCCCCTATTTTTCCGGGAGAGTGCCTCTCCCAGAAATCTCCCCAGGATAACATTCTCAAATTTTCACCCGGACAACAATATTGAGGGCGTGCTGTGATGGCAATGCCTTAAACGTCCTTTCGACCATGTTGTCGCGTCTGCTTTAATACCATGTTATCTGAGTGCCGGCCGGCCACATCTAGTGTGCGGCTGCTGACTCAACGCACAAGCAACTGCAAGGCATACTTGTTCAACAGCCATACAGGTTACACTGAGGGTTGTGATATAAACATTTTTAGCACTCTTACTAATAAGCGCCACACTGTGAAAGCACACCACATTTCGGGAGAACATCCGCACTGCAACACAACATAAACACAACAGAACAAATACCCAGAATCCCATGCATCCCTAACTCTTCCGGGCTACATTATACACCCCTACTACCCCGCCTCCGTGCGTGGGTTGAGGTGGGCGGGGTTGGGGGGCGGCATTTGGTGGTAGTGGGGGTGTATAATGTAGCCCGGAAGAGTTAGGGATGCATGGGATTCTGGGTATTTGTTTTGTTGCGTATATGTTGTGTTACAGTGCGGATGTTCTCCCGAAATGTGCTTGTCATTCTTGTTTGGTGTGGTTTCACAGTGTGGCGCATATTAGTAAGAGTGCTAAAGTTGTTAATATGACAACCCTCAGTGTAACCTGTATGGCTGTTGAGCAAGTATGCCTTGCAGTCGCTTATGTGTGTCTGCAGAAGCCTCATGCAACATGTGAATGGGCTGGTAAGCTGTTTGTTACGATTGTAGAGGGCGCTACACGCATTGTCATCATAGCACGCCCTTATTATTGTTGTTTGGGTGAAAGCCAGCAGACAGTCGAGAGAATGGTTGCTCTTAAACTCAATAGTCTCCCGGAACAATTGAGATGGTTGGCAAATGTGATGTTGTCAAGCGGCATTCAAATAAAACTCGCGGGCCACACTAATATTACATTTTCATATTAAGGTGCGGGCCGCGTGTCTTAGACCCCTGGTTAATACTTAACACAAAGCAAAAACAAAACTTTGTACGCTGTGTTTTTTCATTTTAAATTTCTCAAGAGTCTTGTGGCTCCCATAGTTTTCTTTATTTTGTGAAACGGGTCAAAATGGCTCTTTGAGTGGTAAAGGTTGCCGACCCCTGTTATAGATCTTGGTTATTTGCTTTTAATGCCATCTTTTCACCCGAAAAGATGGTGATTATGGTATCACCTGCTTTAATCGTAAAGCCCGGGGATTCACATAGGTTGTGCTTGGACCCAAATAGGATGGACTCTTGTTTTTCCCAGGAGTAGGGACAGTTTGTTATAGGAATGCCAGAGATAGAGATTACTTAGTTCGGTGCGAAGTGCACTTTTAACCTTCAATTTGTCCCTGTCCGAGGCCAGGATTGCAGAATCGTTCGCGAACAGGAACAAATTGGGCAATTACGTATGTGAATTAAATACATAGCAAGCTTAAAAAATAAACAAAGTGCCCATATACAATAAAATACACATATAGTACATACATTATACACATTTATAAGAATAAAAAGGTGCATTAGGGTGGAAGGTGGCGTACACCCTGGACAAGTCGCCACCTCATCACAGGGCCAACACAGATAGACAGACAACATTCACACTCACATTCACACACTAGGGCCAATTTAGTGTTGCCAATCAACCTATCCCCAGGTGCATGTCTTTTGAGGTGGGAGGAAGCCGGAGTACCCGGAGGGAACCCACGCAGTCACGGGGAGAACATGCAAACTCCACACAGAAAGATCCCGAGCCCGGGATTGAATTCAGGACTACTCAGGACCTTCGTATTGTGAGGCAGATGCACTAACCCCTGTTCCATTGTGCCGCCCTGCCTGATACATATAGAACAGGGGTCGGCAACCCAAAATGTTGAAATAGCCGTATTGGACCAAAAATACAAAAAAAAATCTGTCTGGAGCCGCAAAACAAATTTAAAAGCCATATTACAAACAGATAGTGTGTCATGAGGTATAAATAGAATTAAGAGGACTTAAAGGAAATTAAATGACTTCCAATATACCTACAAATGACGCTGTTGTAACACGTGCTGAATGAGGCTTGGCATTGTCTTGCTGAAATAAACAGGGGCGTCCATGAAAAAGACGGCGTTTAGATGGCAGCATATGTTGTTCCAAAACCTGAATGTACCTTTCTGCATTAATGGTGCCTTCACAAATGTGTAAGTTACCCATGCCTTGGGCACTAATGCACCCCCATACCATCACAGATGCTGGCTTTTAAACTTTGCGTCGATAACAGTCTGGATGGTTCGCTTCACTCTTGACACAATGTCGAATATTTCCAAAAACAATTTGAAATGTGGACTCGTCAGACCACAGAACACTTTTTCACTTTGCATCAGTGCATCTTAGATGATCTCGGGCCCAGAGAACCCGGCGGCGTTTCTGGATGTTGTTGATAAATGGCTTTCGCTTTGCTTAGTAGAGCTTTAACTTGCACTTACAGATGTAGTGACGAACTGTATTTGGTGACAGTGGTTTTCTGAAGTGTTCCTGAGCCCATGTGGTGATATCCTTTAGAGATTGATGTCGGTTTTTGATACAGTGCCCTCGGGGGGATCGAAGGTCATGGTCATTCAATGTTGGTTTACGGCCATGCCGCTTACATGGAGTGATTTCTCCAGATTCTCTGAACCTTTTGATGATATTATGGACCATAGATGTTGAAATCCCTAAATTTCTTGCAACTGCACTTTGAGAAATGTTGTTCTTAAACTGTTTGACTATCCTTTCTTGTAAAAGACTGAGCATTTTTTAGGAAGCTGTTTTTATACCCAATCACGGCACCCACCTGTTCCCAATTAGCCTGCACACCCGTGGGATATTCCAAATAAGTGTTTGATGAGCATTCCTCAACTTGCCACCTTTCCCAACTTTCTTTATTACGTGTTGTGTTGCTAACATCAAATTTTAAAGTTAATGATTATTTGCAAAATAAAAAATAAAAAAGTTTATCAGTTTGAACATCAAATATGTTGTCTTTGTAGCATATTCAACTGAATATGGGTTGAAAATGATTTGCAAATCATTGTATTCTGTTTAGATTTACATCTAACACAATTTTCCAACTCATATGGAAACGGGGTTTGTAGATACACTATGTAGAGATTCAAAGCTACAGTTACCATCAAAGTATTGACTTCAATATCATCAACCATGTACTGTAGACCTCGTAATCAGAGCCTGAGCAGCAAAGCAAGTGCAGGTGCGATGCAGACCACTGAATTTTGCAAGCATGTCAGGTATGGCAAAAAAAAATATTTTTGAGGGTCTTTAAAATGAAATTTTAAAATTGGCTCTCTAGTTTAATTTGTTATTTTCAAGCAAGCCTCTTAAGGACAAAATCTAGGAGGATGATGTTTAAAAAAATTATTGCGAATGAGTTGTGAATTGGCGTGAGAATTTAAATTGTGTCTTCGTACCTGAACAGTGCTTAGGTTTGGCCGAAAGAGCGTTTGATTTAGAAAATGTAATTAGTGTTTTAGCTAACCTTTATTCCAGGGGTCACCAACCTTTTTGAAAGCAAGAGCTACTTCTGGGTACTGATTATTGCAAAGGGCTACCAGTTTAATAGACACCTAAATAAATTGCCAGAATTAGCCAATTTGCTCAATTTACCTTTAATAAATAAATATATATATATATTTAAAAAAATGGGTATTTCTGTCTGTCCTTCCGTCATACATTTTTTTTCCTTTTACGGAAGGTTTTTTGTTGAGAATAAATGATGAATAAAACACTTAATTGAACGGTGTAAAAGAGGAGAATACAGGAAAAAAAATGAAAATTACATTTTGAAACATAGTTTATCTTCAATTTCGACTCTAAAATTCAAAATTCAACTGAAAAAAATGAAGAAGAAAAACTAGCTAATTCGAATCTTTTTGAAAAAATAAAAAAAAAGAATTTATGGAACATCATTAGTAATTTTTCCTGATTATGATTCATTTTAGAATTTTGATGACATGTTTTAAATAGGTTAAAATACATTTTAAAATAGGATTTAAATTGGATTCGACAGATTTTCTAGATTTGCCAGAATATTTTTTTTGAATTTGAATCATAATAAGTTTGAAGAAATATTTCACAAATATTCTTCGTCGAAAAAACAGAACCTAAAATGAAGAATTAAATTAAAATGTATTTATTACTCTTTACAATAAATTAAAAAAATACTTTAACATTGATTTAAATTGTCAGGAAAGAAGAGGAAGGAATTTAAAAAGGTAAAAAGGTATATGTGTTTAAAAACCTAAAATAATTTTTATGGTTGTATTTTTTCTCTAAAATTGTCTTTCTGAAAGTTATAAGAGGCAAAGTAAAAAAAAAAAAAAAAAGAATTTATTCAAACAAGTGAAGACCAAGTCTTTAAAATATTTTCTTGGATTTTAAAATTCTATTTGAGTTTTGTCTCTCTTAGAATTAAAAATGTCGGGCAAAGCGAGACCAGCTTGCTAGTAAATAAGTAAAATTTAAAAAATAGAGGCAGCTCACTGGTAAGTGCTGCTATTTGAGCTATTTTTAGAACAGGCCAGCGGGCGACTCATCTGGTCCTGACGGGCGACCTGGTTGGTGACCCTTGCCTTATTTCCTTCCTTTACGTGTCATTTCTTTTCCAGACTGGCAGATTGTCACGCTGGCACTGTTGTTAGGGGGCGGGGCCCTAGTGCTGATGTCCTTCCTGGTGGTTCTGGTGGCCGTGTGCATCGGCACCAGGTGGCGGTTCTACGGCCCGGTGGCCTTCATGCTGTTCGCCACAGGTTAGTACACAGACCACACAAGTTCACATCAACGAACTGGTTCGAAACATGTTTTTTTTGTCAAAAAAAGAAATAAATATCATGATACATTTCCTTTCATCCTTCTGTCTTCATCTTCCATTCTTAGTTCTTTCCTTTTTTTTTGCCCCTGCATGTACAGTAGAGAAAGTAAATATTTGATCTGATTTTGTAAGTTTACCTTCTTACAAAGACATGATTAATCAAGAAAGTACTTCTTACGGCTGGGTCTGGGATGGAACAACAAAGGAGGAGATGAGACTGAAGTTAAATGTGTGCAAAAGATTATTTGATACAACAAAAGACAAAATTAACATATATGTCAATCAATCAATCAATGAATATTTATATAGCCCTAAATCACTAGTGTCTCAAAGGGCTGCACAAACCACAACAACATCCTCGGCTCAGAGCCCACATAAGGGCAAGGAAAAACTCACACCCAGTGAGACGTTGGTGACAATGATGACTATGAGAAACCTTGGAGAGGACCACATAATATGTGGGCAACCCCCCCCAGGGAACCTATGGCTCTAGAGCCAGATGTGGCTCTTTTGATGACTGCATCTGGCTCTCAGATAAATCTTAGCTGACATTGCTTAACACGATAGGTAATGAATAATTCCGCTGGTAATCACAGTGTTAAAAATAACGTTCAAAAGACAAGACATTCACATGCATTTTAATCCAACCATCCATTTTCTATCGCACCTGTTTAAGAAGTCGCATTAATGGTAAGAAGTATTATATTTATTATTGGTTAACTTTAGAATAAGTGAATTATATTGTGAAGTGAATTATATTTATATAGCGCTTTTTCTCTAGTGACTCAAATAAATAAATGGATTGTACTTGTATAGCGCTTATCTACCTTTGAGGTACTCAAGCGCTTTGACACTACTTCCACATTTACCCATTCACACACACATTCACACACTGATGGAGGGAGCTGCCATGCAAGGCGCTAACCAGCACCCATCAGGAGCAAGGGTGAAGTGTCTTGCTCAGGACACAACGGACGTGACGAGGTTGGTACTAGGTGGGGATTGAACCACAGACCCTCGGGTTGCACACGGCCACTCTTCCACTGCGCCATTTACAGTGTCAAACGCTTTTTTAAAATCTAAAAATACTGCTCCAACATACTTACCCTGGTCCAAACTACCCTTATCATTTCGGTGAACTGGCACACAGCTTTTTCAGTAGAATGTTTGGGCCGGAATCCAAATTGTTTAGGATTTAGTAAATGATTTTCCTCTAAACGGGTCATCAATTGCCACCAGCTTCTCAATTACCTTTGAAATCACAGGCACAATTTAAATTGGTCGATAATTGCATGCCTCATTTGCTGCACCAGACTTAAAAATTGGTGTCACAACAGCTGTTTAAAAACTTTGCGGGAATTCACCATTTTTAATTGATAGATTTACTACATGTAATATGGGTTTTGGTAATATTATAACAGGTTTTCGTCGAAGAGGTTACTATATTAAATACATATTTTGCTTTTAAATTGTTCAGATGGCTAATGATTTCCAGTACCTTGTTTTGATTAGCTGTGTTATGTGAAAAGATGAGGGTGAATCTTCCGTATCATTGCATTGTAGCATTCTTGGGATAAAACTGTCTACAAGTTGTTGAACCATTCCATTAACAATAAGTTTAAATATGCAATTTCCTGAAGTAGATTTGCAATTGGTTAATTTATTGATATTATTTCCAAATGAGTGAACCATTTCCTCGAGAATCTCCAAACATCTGCATGAAGTAAAAAGACAAGGACTTTCTCAGTTCACTAACCACTAGAGGTAGGAATCTTTGGGCATCTCACGATTCGATTACGATTCAAGAGCTACGATACGATTACAAATTAATTATTAACGCAGTTATACATTGTTTTTTGTTTTACTAAAAAAGTGTTTATCACTTGCAACTTAAAAAAACCCCAATTCATTTGGAAAAAAAACAGTTCAATAATTTCTCACATTTATTAACATTTTTGTTAGCGTTGAACAGAATAAATAGCTTTTTACCTACAAGTTGCCTCTTGCCATCTTCTGCATTTTTTAAATCTCAAAAACCATCGCCAACAAAGCGCTTTACATAGTGAAACCCAATATCTAAGTTACATTTAAACCAGTGTGGGTGGCACTGGGGGCAGGTGGGTAAAGTGTCTTGCCCAAGGACACAACGGCAGTGACTAGGATGGCGGAAGCGGGGGTTGAACCTGGAACCCTCAAGTTGCTGGCACGGCCACTCTACCATCCGAGATGTACTGCTCCAATAACAGCGTTATTAAAAAGAATAAGAGACTTGTTATTCTCTAAAAATGTTGGTCTTACTTAAAAATGCACGCATTTAATTGTATTCAGTGTTGAAAAATATTATATGGCTCTCACGGAAATACATTTTAAAATATTTGGCGTTCATGGCTCTCTCGGCCAAAAAGGTTCCCGACCCCTGCTCTAGGGGGACCGAAAGCAATGGATGTCGAGCGGGTCTAACATGATACTGTGAAAGTTCAATCCATAGTGGATCCAACACAACCGTGAGAGTCCAATCCAAAGTGGATCCAACACAGCAGAGAGAGTCCCGTCCACAGTGGAGCCAGTAGGAAACCATCCCAAGCGGAGGCGGATCAGCGGCGCAAAGATGTCCCAGCCGATACACAGGCGAGCGGTCCATCCTGGGTCCCAACTCTGGACGAGCGGTTCATCCTGGGTCCCGACTCAGGACAGCCGGCACCTCATCCATGGCCACCGGACCAGACCCCCTCCAGTGGGACAGAGGAGAAAAAAGAAAAGAAACGGCAGATCAACTGGTCCAAAGCAAACAAATGTGCCAAAAACAAGACTGGAACAAAGCCCTAGCCATCAGCCAGGAAAGAACAAGCAGAGCAGAGAATTAGCAGAGACAGGAATCCTGGATCCAATGAGCAAAACCACATGCAGGTGTGAGATCTGCAAACCAAGAGGGAGCGAGAGAAGAGCAACCAAGCAGGCAAGAACACAGAGCCCTTGCTCGCAAACATGAAGGAGAGGAAGTGAAGTGAAGTGAATTATATTTATATAGCGCTTTTCTCTAGTGACTCAAAGCGCTTTACATAGTGAAACCCAGTATCTAAGTTACATTTAAACCAGTGTGGGTGGCACTGGGAGCAGGTGGGTAAAGTGTCTTGCCCAAGGACACAACGGCAGTGACTAGGATGGCGGAAGCGGGAATCGAACCTGCAACCCTCAAGTTGCTGGCACGGCCGCTCTACCAACCGAGCTATGCCGCCCCCAGGCAGGCCTGAACACTTTTGGCCTATGTCAGAAGTGGAAATGATAGTATGACAGCGTCTTTACGGACCAGAAAACACTTGGTGATGTAACCAAGGGCAACAAAGCAAGCACCTGGCCACCAGGAATAAACTTCTTGTACACAGAATACTTATCATACTGCTTTTTCATTTTACACTAAACCACAACAACACACTTCTCTGCCACCCCCTGAGCTTTATACACTATGAACCTAAAAGCAATTGCAAAATCAATCAAGTTATTTGAAGGGTACGGCCTTTCCTAGTTGAACTTAGGCCTTTTATTAATATCTCGATATTTTTCGGCCATATCACGATACACTACATATATCTCGATATTTTGCCTTAGCCTTGAATGAACAATTGATGCATATAATCAGCAGTATGATGATTATATATGTCTACATTAAAATATTCTTCTACATACTGCATTAACATATGCTCATTTTAAACTTTCATGCAGAGAAGAAAAACCACAATTAAGTCAATTTCCCAAAACTGTATTTATTAAACAGTTATTAAGCAGTGGCACAAACATTCATGTCATTTCTAAACCGAAAGTGCAAGATTGTCAGAGACATTTTAAAACAAGCTATCAGTGCACTTTTGTGCATGATGTCACTAAGACGACACATTCAAACACTAAATTAAAGTGCACTTTTTGTACAGAACGCAACAATAGTTTAAAACAAATAAAGTACACTTTTGTGCATGATGTCACACAAGACATTTCAATAACTGTCAAATAAAAATGAGCTGTGTAACAGGAAATCAAATAGTGTATGTCTGGGGTCACCAACGCACCAGGTAGCCCGTAAGGACCAGATGAGTCGCCCACTGGCCTGTTCTAAAAATAGCTCAAATAGCAGCACTTACCTGTGAACTGCCTCTATTTTTTACATTTTATTTATTTACTAGCAAACTGGTCTCGCTTTGCTCGACATTTTTAATTCTAAGAGAAACAAAACTCAAATTGAATTTGAAAATCCAAGAAAATATTTGAAAGACTTGGTCTTCACTTTTTTAAATAAATTCATTAATTTTTTTACTTTGCTTCTCATAACTTTCAGAAAGACAATTTTACAGAAAAAATACAACCTTAAAAATGATTTTAGGATTTTTAAACACATATACCTTTTTACCTTTTAAATTCCTTCTTCTTCTTTCCTGACAATTTAAATCAATGTTCAAGTAAATTTTTTTTATTTTAAAGAATAATCAATACATTTTAATTTAATTCATCATTTTAGCTTCTGTTTTTTCGATGAAGAATATTTGTGAAATATTTCTTCAAACTTGTTATGATTAAAATTAAAAAAATATATATTCTGGCAAATCTAGAAAATATGTAGAATCAAATTTAAATCTTATGTCAAAGTCTTTTGAATTTCTTTTAAAAATGTTATTCTTGAAAATCTAGATGAAATAATGATTTGTCTTTGTTAGAAATATAGCTTGGTCCAATTTGTTATATATTCTAACAAAATGCAGATTGGATTTTAACCTATTTAAAACATGTCATCAAAAATATATATTTATTGTGAGAAATCATTAAGATGATCAGTGTTTTCAAAAAGATAAATATTATTAATTATTAATAACAGAGTTAAAGGTAAATTGAGCAAATTGGCTATTTCTGGCAATTTATTTAAGTGTGTATCAAACTGGTAGCCCTTCGCATTAATCAGTACCCAAGAAGTAGCTCTTGGTTTCATAAAGGTCGGTGACCCCTGGTGTATGTCCCTTGCTATGTGGTAGGTTACTACGGACGTTATTAAACTCTGTTGACTATTTTTTTCATACGATCTGGAAATAGTTGCTTCGACATTTTGTTGGTGTGGCACCGAACGGAGATGTTGACATGCAGTTTCAAGCACTCTTCATTCTCTAGCGGGTGACTTTTCAAATGATGCTACAAATTATCAGTAGGTGCTACTTTTTGTAGAAACACTTTTACCGCATACCATTTTCTACCGCTTATCCCTTTGGGGGATGCGGGGGGTGTTAAATTTGCAAAAGAAATGAAGTTTCTCAGTTTGAACATTAAATATCTTGTCTTTGCAGTCTATTCAATTGAATTTAAGTTGAAAAGGATTTGCAAATTATTGTATTATGTTTTTATTTACGAAAAACGTGCCAACTTCACTGGTTTTGGGTTTTGTACAAATTAACATACAAACCTTATTGTTTGTTTTTGTTTGATTATTTTGTCTTCTAACCTAAGGTAAAGTAAGCTAACTAAATCAAATACCGAAAATGCATAATAAAGAAGGAAAAAAACATATATATGTTGCACTGGAGTATAAATCGCATTTTTGGGGGAAATTTATTTGATAAAATCCAACACCAAGAATAGACATTTGAAAGGCAATTTAAAGTAAATAAAGAATAGTGAACAACAGGCTGAATAAGTGTACGTTATATGAGGCATAAATAACCAACTGAGAAGGTGCCTGGTATGTTAACGTAACATATTATGGTAAGAGTCATTCAAATAACTATAACATATAGAACATGCTATAAGTTTACCAAACAATCTGTCACTCCTAATCGATAAATCCCATGAAATCTTCTCCCTCGATGTCGCTTCTAAACAACTCTGCCAACTCCAAAAGTATGTCGTTTTCTGCTGCATATTTCACTACGTCCAGCTTGTAATCTGAAGTACATAATTTCCTTTTTGGTGCCATTTTAGTTCAGCCCTTCTCAGTTTTTATAAGTTACCGCCAACGATGAAATGATCCATTTTAATAGCTACGGCAGTAGCATATAGCATATAGCAGTTAGCATTCCATGACCCACAATGCACTTCTGCCATGACCCTCCCCCGCCGAATTCTTATTGGTTGACGTGTGTGTGACGATTGCTGACATTTTCTTCGTCTCTTCCGCGAATGAGATAAATAATATTATTTGATATTTTACGATAATGTGTTAATAATTTCACACATAAGTCACTCCAGAGTATAAGTCGCTCCCCTGGCCAGACTATGAGAAAAACTGCGACATATAGTCCGAAAAATGCTGTGTTCTGCCATTCCTTTTACCCTCTCAGTTGTATCTGCTGTGTTAAAGGAACATGTTTTCTTCTCTAGTGGTTCTGCAGACCTGCAGCTTGGTGCTGTACCCCATCAAGTTCATTGAGAGTATCAACCTGAAGATTTACCACGAGTTCAACTGGGGCTACGGCCTCGCCTGGGGCGGGACCATCTTCTCTTTCGGCGCTGGCGTTCTCTACTGCCTCAACCCCAAGAGCTATGAGGTGTACTACTAGCTCCCATCACACCTACGGTACATGTTTGGAAAGGTTATCAGGAGGATCCTCAGGGCTGGGGGCAGAGGATACGGTTCGGGTGATTAGTTGTGTTAGAGCCTAGAACTCAAGGATTGTTGCACACACGTTTACACTGCCGCTTCCATGCCGTCATGTGTCTGAAAGAACTTCCGTAATATTGCCAGTGAAGAGCTAAGAAATAGCTATGGAAGACGTTGGATTTGGATGTGTTTGGATGTGCAGGTGGCAATGTCCTGCAGTGTTTCTTCACAGTTACATTTCTCAAACGTTCATAATAGAAAGCAAAAGAAACACTCCAAAATAATTCACACAGTCAAAATCAGTCACTTACTGTGAAATAGCAGAAGGAAAACATACAACCCATCTCTTCTTTTCCACATACATAACCATACTATCATTGTCATCCTAGCTTTGTCCCAAGGCTATGGAAATGGATCAAACTGTGTTATAGATTAAACTATCTGTCAGTATTAGCAAGGTCTTTAGAGTAAAACTACTCATTCGGATCGGTCAGACAGTTGCACAAATTAGCTAAAACTTCAATGCTAAATAAATGAGAAGATTATAGCACATGTTGATGATGGCATATTGTCACGACTGACTGCTAGCAATCTGCCATTGATCTTTTTGGCCAGACTTTGCAAACTTATCACCTTCCGAAAAACAATGCCTAAAATGTGAAAATAGTAGGGGTGTAGCGGTACCTGTATTTGTATCGAACCGTTTCGGTACGGGGGTTTCGGTTCGGCACGCGGGCGTACCGAACAAGTTCGGAAGCAGAAGTCTTCACAAGCTGCTCTGCTTTCTGCCTCTGTCTCTGCCTCATTGTCCCGCCCACACGACCATCTGATTGGTTACATACAAAGCCAATCAGCAGTGCGTATTCAGAGCGATGTAACGGCCAATCAGCAGTGCGTATTCAGACTTCAGAACGATGTAGTGAAGTGAAGTGAATTATATTTATATAGCGCTTTTCTCTAGTGACTCAAAGCGCTTTACATAGTGAAACCCAATATCTAAGTTACATTTGAACCAGTGTGGGTGGCACTGGGAGCAGGTGGGTAAAGTGTCTTGCCCAAGGACACAACAGCAGTGACTAGGATGGCGGAAGCGGGAATCGAACCTGCAACCCTCAAGTTGCTGGCACGGCTGCTCTACCAACCGAGCTATACCGTCAATGCTTTAGCGTCGAGCAGATATTCCTCTACCCAAATTATACTAAACACTTCCCAGTCACAACTATTACAAACATCATTATTAACCCGTTGACCTTTTAGAAACTTAAACTGCAGCTCAGCTCGCTCACAGTATAGGCTTGAGATGAAGGCTAATTAGGTTGTAGCGTAATGTTAGCTAATTTTTCTGTGTGTGTGTGTGTGTGTGTGTGTGTGTGTGTGTGTGTGTGTGTGTGCGTGCGTGCGTGTGTGTTTTAGGGGCAGCAAAGCCCTGTCTGTCTGTTATTTCATTGAACTCCATTGTGTCTAGGGAGGAATAGTCTCTACTATTGCAATTGTACTATTTTTTTCAGCTGTAATTACATCAATCATTAGTAATGTAGCAGCCTAGTTTTGAATAGCAGGGTCCCTGCTGTCACATGTTGATAAAAATACAACATTTACATAATAAAAGTCAACTACAGGCTTCCCAAATTCTGTAATAAGTTAAGCATAATGAGTTGACATTAAACAGTTTCAGTGGAAGCTGTTTAATGTTAAACTTTTTATATGTAGAAGAAAGGTTTTTTCATTTTATTAAATCAAAGCAACAACTTGAGGCAGTTTAATGTGGATTAACGTGGGCAGAATTATTATAGTGTTCCCAATGTTAAAAGGATAAATCCATTGTTTACAAATTTGGTAAATAAATAACCCAAAAATGTATATTTTGTTGATTCGTTACTGTACCGAAAATGAACCGAACCGTGACCTCTAAACCGAGGTACGAACCGAACCGAATTTTTTGTGTACCGTTACACCCCTAGAAGATAGTGGGTTGAAAAGCTTGTACACTTAGGGCCTGATCTACTACAGCAGGGGTGTCCAAAATGTGGCCATTTGCGGGCCAGAACTTGGTTTTGATCGGCCCGCGACACATTCTATAAACACACTAAACAGGTCCCAAATTACAGCAAAAAACTATGAAAAATAAAACGGGATCAAATCCCCCCCCAAAAATGGGACCTGAAAACCAAAATGGCCAACAACTTGAGTGTCTTACTGTGTAAAGTCTTTGAGGCTTTCCGTATGTCCTGTCATGGTGAAAAAGTGTGCACATTTCTTGTGACACATTATGTTTTTGAGTGTACTAAATCTCTCAAAAGCGTTTCAGTTGACGGTATAATAGCAATATTAGTAAATAAAAGCTTACTTTCGAGCACAGTTTACAGAAATACAAATAAAATAGTTATTAAAATAATTAGGAATTATTTTATTGCTTTGTTATCTATAACACAAAGCTAAGATGTAAAAGTTTTTTTCAAATGTTAGCATATGTTCACCTACATTAATTTAGTTTGAGTATTTTTTATATACAAAATGTATAAAAGTGGCCCTCGCATCCGTCAATTTTTCTCTGGTTGGCCCTCGCTGGAAAATTGTTTGGACACCTCTTTACTACAGGTTTGCGTGTATTAAAACACGTGCAAACTTAGTAGCACACACGCAAAACAGCGGACCATCAGAACATCCACACTACTGGAAGGCGAAAATGCTCATTTCAGTATTCAGCACACGCGGTGTGATTTATCAAGACTAAAATTGTTCTGCGTGAGCTTTTTTGTGTGTTTATTTAGTTTGCCTGAAATGTGCGTGCAAAATGGCAGTTGTACAAAAATAGCTGTGAAAAAGAAAGTAATTGTTCTGCTGGGGGCGGTATAGCTCGGTTGGTAGAGCAGCCGCGCCAGCAACTTGAGGGTTGCAGGTTCGATTCCCGCTTCTGCCATCCTAGTCACTGCCGTTGTGTCCTTGGGCAAGACACTTTACCCACCTGCTCCCAGTGCCACCCACACTGGTTTAAATGTAACTTAAATATTTGGGTTTCACTATGTAAAGCGCTTTGAGTCACTAGAGAAAAGCGCTATATAAATATAATTCACTTCACTTCACTGCCTGGACGCACGTATGCTTGTTTACATATATGGACTGTCAGAAATGAAAGTATAATACATATCGTTAATTCAGCAATACCATCTTCTAATTTTGTAGCTACTAGATGACATAAGGCCTGAACAAAGGCATTTCGGTGCCTGTGTATTTTTTTTAAATTTGACAATGTTTTGCAGTATGCCTTTTTTTTTGCATCTGAAAGATTTCAGGTCATGCTCACAGTTATTGCCAACATCTACACAGGAGCGCACCAAAAAAGTGGGTTCTGTCGTAGATGCACTGCAACACTGCTTCTGATTTGCCCATAAAGAGTGGTACTTATATGTCTGCTGCATGTTTCAAAACATAGAAAATGGCACATGTAAGATCCTGATAACATGAATGTGCAGTAAATGAGTGCCTCCAATATAAAAGCTGCAAAGTACACGCAAAAACCTAATTTGAATAAGGCGGTCTGTGCCGGGTATCAATTGTACACGTAGTTTTACAGTAGTAGATCACACGCTACACGCCTACTAGTATACACTTGCAATGTTATAGTTTGCACACTTAGTAGATCAGGCCCTTACACTTACAATAGGAATGGGCGATACTGCAAATGTTGGTATCAATCTGATACCAAGTAAATACAGGGTCAGTATTGTCAATAATAATACGAATACAATTACAAACCCCTTTTCCATATGAGTTGGGAAATTGTGCAAGATGTAAATATAAACGGAATACAATGATTTGCAAATTATTTTCAACCCATATTCAGTTGAATATGCTACAAAGATAACATATTTGATGTTCAAACTGATAAACGTGTTTGGAGGAAGAAGAATACTGAGTTGCATCCCAAGAACACCATACCTACTGTGAAGCATGGGGGTGGAAACATCATGTTTTGGGGCTGTTTTTCTGCTAAGGAAAGAATGAATGGGGCCATGTATCGTGAGATTTTGAGCCAAAACCTCCTTCCATCATTGAGAGATTTGAATGGTTGACCAAATACTTATTTTCCACCGTAATTTACAAATACATTCTTTAAAATTCCTACAGTGTGAATTCCTGGATTTTTTTTTTTCACATTCTGTCTCTCACAGTTGAAGTGTACCTATGATGAAAATTACAGACCTCTGTCATCATTTTAAGTGGGAGAACTTGCACAATCGCTGGCTGACTAAATACTTTTTTGCCCCACTGTACATACTGAAACCACCCTTGATATCGATACTATCAACATTTGCATCGAACCACTGTTAACCGAACCGACCTTAAACATCACACATAACTTATTTACTGTGCAGTAAGTATGAATTATGGAATGCTGGAGAGGGCAGTTAACCTTCAGTCAGTCATAAATATCATCACTTTGCGAGATGCTTTAGATGTCTCAAAGAGCTGAGTGAAAGGTTCAGTGAGGGTCATGGATAAAGACGATGTCACCTGACAGACGGTGTCACACTGTCCTGACACCATGACAGTGATGCTTAGACCACAGCTTAGTCTAACTGTTTAGCTCGCTGAGACATGGGCTTTAGTGGTGTTGTAGGATCAAACATATTTTAATATAGGAACAGTGCAGTTGAGCAGTGCCTGACTGGTTGACCATAAACCACAAAACTCGTTGATCAGGCTCTGCCATGAAGCTCATTGTCATGACAACATCGAATCAAATACCTCAGTAACTTTTCCATCAACTGGAGTAATCTATGATTCTGCCAATAGTAGTGTTATTCAAACTCCATCATCCTGCAGTAAGACATAATAAAATATCTGGGTATGAATATTGCAGACTGTCCATGAGTGTCTGATGATCAGTATATCAAATCAAACACTTTCACACCAACCACCAGAGGGCCAACAAAAGACAGTGAAGTCATGTGAGAGTAAGAGTGGGACGTTGGGAACAGAGGGGCACAGTAAAGTTAAAGTACCAATGATTGTCACACACACACTAGGTGTGGTGAAATCTGTCCTCTGCATTTGACCCATCCCCTTGATCACCCCCTGGGAAGTGAGGGGAGCAGTGGACGGCAGAGGTGCCGCGCCCGGGAATCATTTATGGTGATTTAAAGGCCTACTGAAATGAGATTTTCTTATATAAACGAGGATAGCAGGTCCATTCTATGTGTCATACTTGATCATTTTGCGATATTGCCATATTTTTGCTGAAAGGATTTAGTAGAGAACATCGACGATAAAGTTTGCAACTTTTGGTCGCTAATAAAAAAGCCTTGCCTGTACCGGAAGTAGCAGACGATGACGTCACAAGCGTGAGGGCTCCTCACGTCCTCACATTGTTTATAATGGGAGCTTCCAGCAGCAAGAGCTATTCGGACCGAGAAAACGACAATTTCCCCATTATTTTGAGCGAGGATGAAAGATTTGTGGATGATGATATTGATAGCGAAAGACTGGAAAAAAAATTAAAAAATAAAGTTACAAAAAAAAAAAGGCGATTGCATTGGGACGGATTCAGATGTTTTTAGACACATTTACTAGGATAATTCTGGGAAATCCCTTATCTTTCTATTGTGTTGCTAGTGTTTTAGTGAGATTAAATAGTACCTGATAGTCGGAGGGGTGTGTCCACGGGTCTCTTGACGCCAGTGTCTGAGGAAGGTCGACGGCAAGCTCAGCTGATCTCTGGTAAGAGGCGACTTTTTAACACAATTTTCTCACCGAAACCTGCCGGTTGACAAGTGGTCGGGATCCATGTTCGCTTGACCGCTCTGATCCATAGTAAAGCTTCACCTCTGGGAATTTTAAACAAGGAAACACCGTGTGTTTGTGTGGCTAAAGACTAAAGCTTCCCACCTCCATCTTTCTACTTTGACTTCTCCAATATTAATTGAACAAAATTGCAAAAGATTCAGCAAGACAGATGTCCAAAATACTGTGTAATTGCGCGATGAAAAGAGACTACTTTTAGCCGCAAGTGGTGCTGCGCTAATATGTCCCCTGTTTTCAACAAGAAACTCCGCGGGAAATTTTAAATTTTGATTTAGTAAACTAAAAAGGCCGTATTGGCATGTGTTGCAATGTCAATATTTCATCATTGATATATAAACTATCAGACTGTGTGGTCGGTAGTTGTGGGTTTCAGTAGGCCTTTAACCCCCAATTCCAAGCCTTGATGCTGAGTGCCAAGCAGGGAGGTAATGGGTCCCATTTTTTTTATAGTCTTTGGTATGACTCGGGGCTTGAGCTCCCAACCTACCGATCTCAGGGCTGACACTCTAACCACTAGGCCACCGAGTAGGTAATCTGGCTGGTCACCAGTAGATCCTGAAAATATTAGGAAAGATAAATGCATTAACGGA
Source organism: Nerophis ophidion (assembly GCF_033978795.1). Taxonomy (NCBI): domain Eukaryota; kingdom Metazoa; phylum Chordata; class Actinopteri; order Syngnathiformes; family Syngnathidae; genus Nerophis; species Nerophis ophidion. The sequence goes on along the minus strand of NC_084616.1, from coordinate 69,385,239 downwards.
TAAGAGCCATTCCCTCCCACGGAGAGACCCACGGGGTGAAAACCCGGGAACATGCCCTCACTCACCGGCATTCTCAAGGCACACAACTCCTGCTTGTTCCCCAAAAGCCGGAAATGCTCCCGCATTGGGAAACCAAAGCTCACCCTTCAAAGCTGTGTTGCAGGATGTGCACAGACAAATAAATCATCAAGTTGCACAGACACATTAAGTACTAACAACACGTCCCTTCATTCCTTAACCGACATCCTAGGTCCGCAACTCGAAGCTAGCAATCCGAATAGAGTTGGCTCTGTAAACTGCCATGTTCACAAAACCCTGACAACAGCCACAAAAGCAGAGGGCCCAAAGTAGAAAACATTGTTAACATCCACTGTGCACCAAGTGACTCGGTATCCATCCACCTTTTAAAGACATGCCGAATACTTATACATGTATAAAGTTTTTAGGGGGGGCCAAAGACATATCCTATATACCAGGGGTCGGCAACCCGTGGCTCCGGAGTCGCATGCGGCTCTTTGATCAGTCTGGTGTGGCTCAGCTACATGCTTGCCGATCCCCACAATCTATCTGGGAGGTTTCTGATTTCAGTGCCTTTTCCAAAATTTGCCTGGGGTAAGCATGCTCTGATTTTCACTCGGACAGCAACATTGAGGGCGGGCTGTTAAAGCAATATCCATATCGTCCTCTAAATCATGTCGTCATGCCCGCATCAACACAACATTAAGTGCGTGCCGGCGGATCATGTCTTGTGTGAAACCCCTTCTACAATACTACGGTTACTGCAAGGCATATTTAGTCAACAGCCATACAGGTTGCACTGAGAGTTGTGATATAAACAACTTTAACACTCTTACTAATATGCGCCACACTGAACCAACACCAAACAAGAATGACAAACACATTTAGGGAAAACATCCGCACTGAAACACAACATAACAAATACCCAGAATCCCATGCATCCCTAACTATTCCGGGCTACATTATACAACCCGCCCTCCCCCCCAACCCTGCCTACCACAACCAATATATATATATATATGTATATATATATATATATATAGAGGGAACATTGTTTGGGGGTATCCATAATACGTCGATAGGGAGAAGTTTTTATTTACACGATGGCTGAGGCTCCACCGAACCCCTGAGGCCGACTCACCGAACCCCTAGGCTTCGATCGAACCCAGGTTAATAACCACTGACTTAGAGCAATGTCAACACATCTAGAAACACAAGCTGATGTTATTGATACTAAGGCAAAATACCTAATTAAGAACATATCCATCCCATCCCATCCATTTTCTACCGCTTATTCCCTTTCGGGGTCGCTGGGGGCGCTGGCGCCTATCTCAGCTACAATCGGGCGGAAGGCAGGGTACACCCTGGACAAGTCGCCACCTCATCGCAGAGCCAACACAGATAGACAGACAACATTCACACTCACATTCACACACTAGGGCCAATTTAGTGTTGCCAATCAACCTATCCCCAGGTGCATGTCTTTGGAAGTGGGAGGAAGCCGGAGTACCCGGAGGGAACCCACGCATTCACGGGGAGAACATGCAAACTCCACACAGAAAGATCCCGAGCCTGGATTTGAACCCAGGACTGCAGGAACTTAGTATTGTGAGGCAGACGCACTAACCCCTGTTCCACCGTGAAACATTAAGAACATATATTGACTGCAAATCATTGAAACAGTAACATTTCTGAGGTGTCTGAGCATTTTTGAGAGTGTGACATATAAGTCAAGTCAGGCTTTTAATAGCAGACTTCAGTTTAAAAGTTGACTGTTAATAACTGACATTGCAGTAAATAAAGCATTGCAAATTTTAAATGGCTTTAAAATTATATGGAATGGGATTTCCATATCTTAAAGTCCTACTGAAATGAGATGTTCTTATTCAAACGGGGATAGCAGGTCCATTCTATGTGTCATACTTGATCATTTCGCGATATTGCCATATTTTTGCTGAAAGGATTTAGTAGAGAACATCGACTATAAAGTTCGCCACTTTTGGCACTTCCTGAAAAAGCCTCGCCTTTACCGGAAGTCGCAGACGATGACATTGATTTTAATGGGAGCCTCCAACAAAAACAGCTATTCGGACCGAGAAAACGACAATTTCCCAATTAATTTGAGCGAGGATGAAAGATTTGTGTTTGAGGATATTGATAGTGACGGGATTAAAAAAAAAAAAAGTAAAAAAAAAAAAAACGCGATAGCATTGGGACGTATTCCGATGTTTTTAAACACATTTACCAGGATAATTCTGGGAAATACCTTATCTTTCGATTGAGTTGCTAGTGTTTTAGTGAGTTTAATATTAGCTGATAGTCGGAGAGGTGTGTCCACAGGTGTCGACGGCAGCTGTAAGGACGACACAAGCTCAGCTGATATCCGGTAAGTGGCGACTTTTTAACCACAATTTTCTCACCGAAACCTGCTGGTTCACATGTGGTTGGGATCCATGTTGGCTTGACCGCGCTCTGATCCATAGGAAAGTTACAGCTCCGGGAATTTTAAACAAGGAATCCCCGTGTGTTTGTGTGGCTAAATTCTAAAGCAGGGGTCACCAACGCGGTGCCCGCGGGCACCTGGTAGCCCGTACGGACCAGATGAGTAGCCCGCTGGCCTGTTCTAAAAATAGCTCAAATAGCAGCACTTACCAGTGAGCTGCCTCTATTTTTATTTTATTTTATTTATTTACTAGCAAGCTGGTCTCGCTTTGCTCGACATTTTAAATTCTAAGAGAGACAAAACTCAAATAGAATTTGAAAATCCAAGAACATATTTTAAAGACTTGGTCTTCACTTGTTTGAATAAATTCATTTATTTATTTTACTTTCCTTCTTATAACTTTCAGAAAGACGATTTTAGAGAAAAAATACAACCTTAAAAATTATTTTAGATTTTTAAACACATATACCTTTTTACCTTTTAAATTCTTTCCTTTTCACTGCTGACAATTTAAATCAGTGTTCAAGTAAATGCCTTTTTTTATTGTAAAAATTAATAAGCTAAAATTAATAATTAAATTAAAATGTATTTATGTTTTTTCGATGAAGAATATTTGTGAAATATTTCTTCAAACTTATGATTAAAATAAAAAAAAAATATTCTGGCAAATCTAGAAAATCTTTAGACTCAAATTTAAATCTTATTTCAAAGTCTTTCGAATATCTTTTAAAAATGTTGTTCTGGAAAAAGTAGAAGAAATAATGATTTGTCTTTGTTAGAAATATAGCTTGGTCCAATTTTTTGTATATTCTAATAAAGTGCAGATTGGATTTTAACCTAGGAAAAAAAATGTACGGCGAAATGACAGACAAAAATACCCATTTTTATATATATATATATATATATATATATATATATATATATATATATATATATATATATTAAAGGTAAATTGAGCAAATTGGCTATTTCTGGCAATTTATCTAAGTGTGTATCAAACTGGTAGCCCTTCGCATTAATCTTTAATTAATTTCTTATTAATTTCTCGCATTAATTAAATTCTTGTTATATTCTTATTTTACTCTTGTTATATTCTTATTTTACTGTTATATTGTTATTCCCATTGTTTTTATTCTTTTTGTAATATTTCTCTATTTTGTTTCCTTTAAAACCCCCATTATTTACTTTTTACTGTTTTCTTTAAATTGATCTCAACTCTGTACACTGCTGCTGGAATTTTAATTTTCCTGAAGGAACTCTCCTGAAGGAATCAATAAAGTACTATCTATCTATCTATCTAATCAGTACCCGAGAAGTAGCTCTTGGTTTCAAAAAGGTTGGTGACCCCTGGGCTAAAGCTTCCCAACTCCATCTTTCTACTGTGACTTCTCCAATATTAATTGACCAAATTGCAAAAGATTCAGCAACACAGATGTCCAAAATACTGTGTAATTATGCCGTTAAAGCAGACGACTTTTAGCTGTGTGTGTGCGCAGCGCTCATATTTCCTAAAAACGCGTGACGTCCTGCATACACGTCATCATTACACGACGTTTCCAAGACGGAACTACCGGGAAATTTAAAATTGTAATTTAGTAAACTAAAAAAGCCGTATTGGCATGCGTTGCAATGTTAATATTTCATCATTGATATATAAACTATCAGACTGCGTGGTGGGTAGTAGTGGGTTTCAGTAGGCCTTTACTATAGTAGTGGTACTGTGTTAGGATATGGAAATCCCAAAAATTTTAGGACATTTAAAGTGTGTCACTGCGAGTTCTTATGGGTTAAAAATGACCTACATACGTCCTTTGATTTTTAAATATGCACTTTACAGTGGTCCCAGCTAAAATAAAGTAATTGCACCATCAGTTCTGATTCCAGACTGTGTCACATTCCACTGAAAAGCAAACGTTTGTGATTGGGCACGATCATCTTGTATGTTTTAGCTCAGGTCATTAGTTTGATCATTTGGTATTAAATGTGGCTTTTAACATGTTTCCTGCAGAAACTATGTAGGCTAGGGAGTTACACTGTCTAATGATGTGCATAGAGATTTAGGAGCCATGTGCAAGTGTGTTATTGAGTGACGGCAGAGAAAAAGTGTGTCCATGTATGTGTGTTGGAATGTTTTAGATGCCTTTGTAGAGATGTCACGAAGCAGCATTTATTTGTACACTGACACAATAAAGCTCTGA